>NC_084576.2:31212500-31340000 GCF_033978685.3 Nerophis lumbriciformis
TGACAGAGCTTCTCACCCTATCTCTAAGGGAGAGCCCCGCCACCCGGCGGAGGAAACTCATTTGTACCCGTGATCTTGTCCTTTCGGTCATAACCCAAAGCTCATGACCATAGGTGAGGATGGGAACGTAGATCGACCGGTAAATTGAGAGCTTTGCCTTCCGGCTCAGCTCCTTCTTCACCACAACGGATCGATACAGCGTCCGCATTACTGAAGACGCCGCACCGACCCGCCTGTCGATCTCACGATCCACTCTTCCCTCACTCGTGAACAAGACTCCGAGGTACTTGAACTCCTCCACTTGGGGCAAGAACTCCTCCCCAACCCGTAGATGGCACTCCACCCTTTTCCGGGCGAGAACCATGGACTCGGACTTGGAGGTGCTGATTCCCATCCCAGTCGCTTCACACGAACCGATCCAGTGAGAGCTGAAGATCTTGGCCGGAGGAAGCCATCAGGACCACATCATCTGTAAATAGCAGAGACCTAATCCTGCAGCCACCAAACCAGATCCCCTCAACGCCTTGACTGCGCCTAGAAATTCTGTCCATAAAGGTTATGAACAGAATGGGTGACAAAGGGCAGCCTTGGCGGAGTCCAACCCTCACTGGAAACGTGTCCGACTTACTACCGGCAATGCGGACCAAGCTCTGGCACTGATCATACAGGGTTTACAACAATTTTTTACAAAAATAAAACAAAAACAAACAAAGAACATAAACAATTAATGAGCTAAACAAGATAGTGCAAAAGCAATACGGTAAAAGGGTTCGAATAAAAAGTGAAATTGCAAGATAAAAATAATGAAATAATAAAAGTGCGACAAATTGGAAAAAAAAACTAAAGCGAGGGGGCTGAGGGGGGGGGAGACTAGAAATTGTGGCCTAGTGGGCGGGCTCAGCTCAGGTTAAAGGCCAGCGAGGAGAGGTTTTGAAGACCCCGAGGCTCTGGGCTGACCTAATGTGGAGGGGAAGGTTGTTCCAGAGCTTAGGGGCGGCAACGGAGAAGGCTCTGTCCCCTCTGGTCTTTAGCCTGGATCTGGGGACCGCCAACAGCAGTTGGTCAGCTGACCATAGGGCTCTAGATGAGGTATGATGGTGCATAAGCTCGGTCAGGTATTGAGGGGCTAGACCAGGGGGTCGGCCACCCGCGGCTCAGCAGCTTACTTGCTGAACCCCCCGATTTTCCCGGGATACTTCCGGATTACAGTGCCTCTCGCAGAAAACTCCCGGGACTAATATTCACCGATTTTCACCCTTACAATTATAATAAGGGCGTTCCATGATGGTACAGCATTTGGCGCCCTCTACAATCTGTATTAACAGCGTGCCAGCCCAACCACTTGATATACAGTATGCATTTTATACTTGCACACGTACGTGACAGCAAGTCATACTTTGTCAACAGCCACACAGGTTACACTGACGGTGACCATATAAAACAACTTTAACACTCTTACTAATAATGCACCACGCTTTGAACCAAACAAGAATGACAAACACATTTCAGGAGAACATCTGCACCTTAACACAACATAAACACAACAAAACACATACCCAGAATCCCATGCAGCCCTGACTCTTCCGGGCTACATTATACACCCCTGCTACCACCAAACCCCGCCCCCCACCCCAACCCTGCTCCCTCACACATCAGCCCCACCCCCCGGGGGTGTATAATGTATCCCGGAAGAGTTAGGGCTGCATGGGATTCTGGGTATTTGTCCTGTTGTGTTTATGTTGTGTTACGGTGCAGATGTTCTCCCGAAACGTGATTGTCATTCTTGTTTGGTGTGGGTTCACAGTGTGGCGCAATATTAGTAAGAGTGTTAAAGTTTTTTTCATACCGCCACCGTCAGTGTGACCTGTGTGCTTGTTGAGTAAGTATGCATTGCTGTCACTTACGCGAGCAAGCGGAAGCGCCATACAACGTGTGGCTGATCAGGCACACTGGTTGCAGTGGGTGCCTTATGCTGTACCATCACGACACGCATGACGCTGACAAGCGCCGTTCATATAAAACCCGTGCTCCGCACCAGCATTCAAATTCCATATTAAGGTGTGGGCAGCGTGTCTGAGACCCCTGGTTTATTATACATAGCTCAAAGCAAAAAAAAAAAACTTTGTATGCAGTGTTATTTCATTTTAAATTTCAAAAAAATTTTGTGGCTCCCATTGTTTTCTATAATTTGTGAAACTGGTCAAAGTGGCTCTTTGACTGGCAAAGGTTGCCGACCCCTGGGCTAGACCATTTAGGGATTTAAAAACAATTAAAAGTCATTTAAAATCAATGCGGTGACGGACAGGGAGCCAGTGGAGTGAGGCCAGGACTGGGCTGATGTGCTCGTGTTTTTTGGTGCTGGCGAGGAGACGGGCAGCGGCGTTTTGCACAAGCTGCAAACGGCGGCGTGATGCCTGATCAATGCCAGCGTACAGTGCGTTGTTGTTGTCTAGCCGGTGTGTGATGAAGGCGTGGATAGTAGAGATGCGCGGTTTGCGGGCACAACCGCGGAGTCCGCGGATTATCCGCGGATCGGGCGGATGAAATTTAAAAAAATTAGATTTTATCCGCGGGTCGGGTCGGGCGGTTGAAATAAAAAAAAATTAGATTTTAAATAGATTCAGGCGGGTGGCAGTTAAACCAATTGGTAAATATATATACATAGTTAAATGTTGTTACACACATACGAAAAACGAGCAGGCACCTGCTGCATATGCCACAACAGAAGAAGAAAAAAAAGAAGAGATGGACACTTTTACGGAGCGGAGAAGGGACGCCTCGCCGGGGTCCGGGACCGAGGCCCCTTCCCCCGAGAGGGCCCCACCGGGAGCCGTAGCTGAGGCGATCCGCGAGAAGGGCCCGACGCACGTGCAGGGTCACCACCGCGCCCACCGCACCGACACCCCGCCTCGTCCGCCTTCGCCGCGGCCGGCGTCACGCGCAGCAGGTAAGCAGCTTACTTGCCCGCCACCCCCGTGGCCGGGGGCTCGTAACATGGGTCACTCCGCGCGCTCCGCCCGCGCAGCTTACCTGCCCGCCACCCCTGTTGCCGGGGGCGCGTAACAGGGGTCACTCCGCGCGCAGTGCGCTCACGAAAGGGGTGGGGCTCACCCTGGTTGATATAGACAGCAGGACGGTGGCCATGGAAGTTGGAACCCGCTAAGGAGTGTGTAACAACCCACCTGCCGAATCAACTAGCCCTGAAAATGGATGGCGCTGGAGCGTCGGGCCCATACCCGGCCGTCGCCGGCAGCGAGACGCGCTTGGAGGTGCGCTCAGCGCGGCTCCCATATGATTGCGCACTGGTGTGCGTCTGGGTCGTGACAGCGTGGCACGCGAATGTCTGTGCTGCATTGGATCAGTCTCCTTTCTTTAACAGGCAAAAGCTTTATAACCTCACTAATGCCTTGCATCGTCTATATTAGATATATAACAACGGGCGGTTGCGGGCGGGTGCGGTTTTGATCAAATGTTAGATCGGGTGGATGGCGGATGGTTGACGACTTTCTGATGGGGTTGCGGATGAAATAATTGCCTATCCGCGCATCTCTAGCGCACGCGCAAAAAGGCACCACGCGCGCGCAAAAGGGTGTCGCGCGCGCACGAAGTGGAGGATCAGCGCGCGATAACAGTTTTTATGCGCTCGGATTTTTGGCACTAATGTGACGCCATAATAGGGCTCTAGATGAGGTATGATGGTGCAGAAGCTCGGTCAGGTATTGTGGGGCCAGACCATTTAGGGATTTAAAAACAATTAAAAGTCATTTAAAATCAATGCGGTGACGGACAGGGAGCCAGTGGAGTGAGGCCAGGACTGGGCTGATGTGCTCGCGTTTTTTGGTGCTGGCGAGGAGACGGGCAGCGGCGTTTTGCACAAGCTGCAAACGGCGGCGTGATGCCTGATCAATGCCAGCGTACAGTGAGTTGTTGTTGTCTAGCCGGTGTGTGATGAAGGCTCCACCTCTATGCCCCCACCCGGTCCCTCAGGTCAGCTGATCAGCTGATCCTGGAGGTACCCAAAACAAAGCGCAAGCTCAGAGGGGACAGAGCTTTCTCTGTTGCGGGTCCCAAAGTCTGGAACGATCTCCCTCTCCATGTGAGACAGGCCCCTTCTTTGGCTATTTTTAAGACCCTTCTTAAAACCCATTTTTATTCACTGGCTTTTAACCCAGCATGAGACTTTGAACTGTTTTTAGCTTTTAACTTTTTGAACTGTTTTTAACTTTTAAACTGTTTTTATTTAACAAACTGTTCTTAGGGTAATTTATATTTGCTTTTTAAATGTGTAATTTTATTTCTGTTTTAAATGTTATTTTTTAGTCTGTCCTTTGCCTTCATTTCTTTGTGGTGTACAGCCCTTTGTTTTTCAACTGTGCTTGTTTTTAAAGGGCCTTATAAATAAAGTTGGTGTGGTATGGTATGGTATAGCAGTCTCCAGGTCAACAATCGACAGGGCGCCTTATAATTTGGTACATGGTGTAATGATAAGTGTGAGCAGTAGATGGCAGTCACACATAAGAGATACGTGTAGACTGCAATATGACGCCAGTAAACAACACCGTGGAAGGGGATTGTGATCAGTAAAGGTCCGCGCCTCTGTCCAGGGTGCTGAAAACAGCGCGCCATCAGACGGGGGCGTGGCATGTGCTGACGGAGAGACACAGCTGGCAGATGATTAGTTTGCGCAGGTGGTACGTGTTAAACTAATCATCTGTTGTCTTTAACAGTGCGTTTTGTTTCGCAATATTATGCGAAAGGAACTTTTCTTACCTTCTGGTACCTGCTGATCTGTATTTGGGATCTGTGTAAGTCCTAAAAATTTGCGCACATCCGCCTTTGTAGTCCGTGTCGACACCGTAGTCGATAAGCTTCTTCTTTTTCTCTATCTTCTTGTTATGGGACATTCATCCTTCGCTGTTGCCATTTCTAATATAAAGTAGTGTAAAGTTCTTACTTATATCTGTCAGTAAACTGGCCATGAAAGCACTAAAACATACCGGTGTAGTGAGTTTGCATTATTCACCCAAGGAACTTTAGTTATTAGAGAGTTCCGGTCTAGTGAGCCACGGATGAGGAGATGCTGCTCCGTTATTGATCGAAGTAAAGTCTGAATGTTGTTAAAACAGTTAGCTCCATCTTTTGACACTTTTTCCACTCCCGTCCTTGCACGCTACACCGCTACAACAAAGATGACGGGGAGAAGACGCTGTCGAAGGTGAGCCTTGTAAATAAGACCCGCCCACAAAACGGCGCGTCCTGAAGCGACTGTCAGAAAGCGACTGTAAAACATCATCTATGCAACATTTTGAGCAAAGAACCACCATCACATGTTATGTAGACCACAAGGAAGTCTTTTACATTTAGAAAAAAAAAATACTACTATGACTCCTTTAATGCGCCCTATAATCCTTTTGTATGGAAATAGACCTGACTAGACCCGCTCATCGGCAGTGCGCCTTATAATGCGCCCTATGGTCCAGAAAATACGGTATTTTTAACTGTGTTTTGTATATAGAATATTTTGTATTTATTATTTCGATTGTGTGGAGAATGCATATATTTTTAAGAGTTCTTTCTTTATCCATAGTCATGTTTAAAGCAGCTAATATTGCCCCATGTGTACTCTTTTTGCTTGTATCTTACGTCCGCAGGTAAATTCTGTGCTTTACCTTGAAGGGTTGGAATGTGGGAGCATAGCATACTCCTGAGGCTGTATTCCTTTCTGGGCAGGGTGGGGGCTGTTTTGGTTTTTAATAAGCTGTCTCTTCCCGTTTGATTTTCAGACCTCTTCTCGATGCTGGTATTTTAGCGCACTGTAGGACTGGTCTCCTAAAGCTTTAGTAAAACTTGATAATATTCCTATTCTGTCTTGATGGTCCTTTTTACACTGCATATATGTCATCAGAAAGAACTTGGGATTGACCCTGAGAGGAAGACTGGTCAGACGCAACAATTGTTACTATTATTTGTAATATTTTACCGTTGTGTTTTAATCTGTACAGCACTTTGGGGCAGTAGTGTGCTATATAAATACATCTATCTTGACATTGACCTTGACAAAAACAGAACGTTAACAATGTATGTGCACTTGCAGATTCAGTTTCTGGAGGGTCTCCTGCAGATGTGGTTGGAGTACGAGAGCAACGTCCAGGCCCTGAAGACCTGGATGGGAACCCAAGAGGAGCGACTGAAGAGGAAGCAAAGGATCGAGGACCTGACGTCAGTCCAAAACGCACTCAAGGACTGCCAGGTAACCTTTGCGTGTCCGTGTTGTGGTCAAAGAAAATTAATTCCCTTCTTAAACTTCAAACCAACCTTTCAGGAAATGGAGGAGCTGGTGAGGGACCGAGAGAAGGAGCTGGAGCGAGTGGAGGAGCAGGGCTGTGCTCTGGTCCAGAACAAAACCGATGAGGCTTGCGCTATCGTCATGGAGACGCTGCAGGGTGTCAATCACACCTGGGCCAACCTGGACCACCTTGTATGCACCTTTTTAAGTTTGGTGTTTGTCTAGTAGTGTTGTGGCGTGGGTGTGTGAGGGATCTTAGATGACGCTGAACAAAGCTTACTTTATTGACCAGTGAAGAATCTGGCCAAATGGTATCTCTTTTCTTCGGGTCAGCCTGGCAACCAGTTCTTATGGATCAGGTGTGGCCATTACGTGGATGGCGAGCCAGCGGTGGATGGTGGAGGGTGTGTCAGTCCATCGCCAGCCAGGCATTAAAAAAATAGACCTAAAAATTAGCTGTCACGCTGAAACACAGGACATCTACTAAACAAGACAAAAAGGCAAGGAATCAAACAGAATTCAATTTGGACTCAATTGAGGAGAGACGGCTTCAACCTGTAACCTCTTACAGTGTCTTAGCACGCTCTGACGAAGAAGGTCTTCGTCTCCTCTTTTAATTCAGATGTTCCACGTTCACGCACCAACATAGGTCACAGCAGGAATTGGGAGTATGTAAAACAGTCATTGTTTTCGGTCGCCTTGAAGTCCAAGAAGAGGACTTCTCGGGCTTGGGCTCTTCCTGGATCCAGCTGGGGCAGGTGTTGGAGGACAATGGACAACCCCTCCCGTCTCCTGTCCACAGCGACTTCAAGAGGGCAGCGGGTCGTAAATAGCGTTGACCAAATAGTTGGAAGAGAGTTTGGGAACCACTTCAAAGAGAGTTCGTTTTAACACTTCAAAGAGAGTTCCTCCGGGAGTTGAGCACATCCTGCCATCAGTGGCGCCTCACGAGCCTTCCTCCTCTTGCCAGGCCTCCAAAGACAGCATTCATAACACCACGTTTCTTTTGTGATAACTTACAAACAATTATTCCAACATTAGCCATCATCAATCTTCACCAAGACGTCACTTTGGTCACTTGATTGACATTCACGGCACCCGAGGGTCTTGTGAGATGACGCCGGCTGCTGCCAGATCATTATTAAGAAAAAACGACCGACAGGAAGGCCAGAAACACTTTTTATTTCAACAGACCATACCTGCCAACTACTCCGGTTTTCCCGTAATTAGTACGGTTTTCATCAACCTATTCCGGGTTACGGTTGCAGTGATAAAAAATACGGTTTTTCATTAATTAAAATTTTTTTTTTTTTTTTAAGTTTTATTCACGAAATCGCGTAACAATGACAATCGACACTGCTTCCCGTAACTTCCTATCGAGCCATTCCGAATGCCATGAGCGAGGCTATTTATAGCACCGCCGCCAAGCACGAGGCACCTGTTGCCCATTGTTTCCAAACGAGCGAACGATCATGGAATCAGCCGGAGGAAAATCGCAAACGAGTCTTAAACCGAAAAGAAAACCGCAGTCATTCCGTGAAGAATATTCAAAAGCCTATCCGGGAATAATTATCCGTTCCAAAAAAGGGTGAAAACTACGCGAATTGCACCTTGTGCAGACAAGATTTTTCGATCGGACACGGAGGAATTAGCGATGTAAAAGACCACGTCGGGACAAAAAAACACAAGTCTAATGCCGTTGCTAGCGATACAAGTGGAAAACTTTCAACGTTTTTCGTCGCCCAAACAGATTCTTTGGATGTGATAAATGCCGAAGTTTTATATACGGAGGCAATAATTGAGCATGGACTTCCAATCGCACTGGCTGATCACATGGGACAGTTAAATGTTTGTAATGCAACCCTTAAAAATCATTACGCGGTGATCGCGGTCCCAAAAATAAACTTTTCTTGCATGATAATGTCCAGAAAAACTCGCTTTATATTACTATAGAGTCCTTTTAACGAATTGATGGTTTATCACAAACCTTAAATGAAAGAAGTCCTTTGTTCTCCTGCACCATGCATGCGCTTTGGCCTTGCTTCGTGTTTGGTGCGCAATCCTGTCGGCTGTATTTCACAGCACGTCTTTGACAACTTGAAGTGGCATAAAACATTTAAAACAAAGGGGTTATAGGAACAATCACTTTCAGTGTTTTATGCCACTTCAAGTTGTCAAAGACGGTATGCTGGTGCCCGACTGCCACAAGTGGAACAAACATTTGAAACAAAGGGGTTATAGGAACAATCACTTTCGGTGTTTTATGCCACTTCAAGTAAACTTATCATAAAGTTACCATATCATTTTTGCAGTATGATCAATCTGATAGAATAAATTTGGATTTTAGCCACAAAAAGGTAATGACACCAATGTTATCTATTGGAATTGTTTAGTACTGTTATACTGTTAAAAGTGTTTATACTATTTATGCTTTCAAGTCCAAGTTGAAGAAATCTTGTTAAATGTTGACAGCATAACTACCAAAATACAGAAGTATGTCCTTAATATTTTTGCAGTGCTATTTCTGTTGAAAAGTTCAAATGATCACATTAGAGATGTGATGTGCCACTTTTCAAGTGTCTGATGGCTTCAATTAATTCTCATTAATTTTTCATATTTTGAATTCTTTTGAAAGGCTTACAAAAAAACTACATTTGAATTGTAATTCCATGCTATTGACAGGACTATTAATTTGAATGAAGTTAGCTTACCGTGTTTACAGTATGATAATTGTGATAGAAATGTGAATTTTAGGCACAGAATATTTTATACAATTGAACAAGGCAGTAGATTATACAAGCTTGGACAGAAAGTTAATAATGACACCAATTTTTTTTTTAATGGAATTGTTTAGTACTGTTTTACCATTTGTTTACTGTAAAAAGTGTTTATACTGTTTATACTTTCAATTAACAAATTGAAGTCTTGTGAAAGGTTGACAGGATAACTGGCATTAACTGTCAAAATAATTTCAAACTATTGAAGTTAGCTTACAGAATAAACATGTCAATCAACCCATATGATTTTTGCTGTAATATTTTTGTTTTGAAAAGTCACTGTGACTGATAGAAAAGTGATGGTTTTAGCAACATTTTAACCTGTCTGAATGCTAATAATGGACCCTGGCTACTAGGTTTTTCTGATTTCAAAAGTTGGCAGGTATGACAGACTCTCGCGTCAAAACTCTAAAGACCGACCGCACGGTTCCTGTCTTCACAATACAAGCGCTGCTCCATCCTGCCTGCGCTAACAAAATAAGAGTCTCAGAAAGCTAGCGCACACAAACTAAATAAATAAATATAGATTATATATATATGAACTAGATGAGGCAATCCCTGAAGGAATTGCGTATTGCTCCAATGCTGAAGTTCAGAATCAGAGTTCTGATTCTGAACTTCAGAATACCTTTATTGTCATTGTGTGGAAACAACGAAGTTGGACAGCAATCCAGCTCAGTGCTTTGAAAACAAACCTACATAAAATAGTCTTAAGACAACAAACAATAATAAAACAATTTAAAATTTAAAAACATCAACATATTGCACAGTAGATCTCTATCAGAGGTAAGTTAAAGTCCCAATGATTGTCACACACACACTAGGTGTGGTGAAATGTGTCCTCTGCATTTGACCCATCCCGTTGTTCACCCCCTGGGAGGTGAGGGGAGCAGTGGGCAGCAGCGGTGGCCGCGCCCGGGAATCATTTTTGGTGATTTAACCCCCAATTCCAACCCTTGATGCTGAGTGCCAAGCAGGGAGGTAATGGCTCCCATTTTTATAGTCTTTGGTATGACTCGGCCGGGGTTTGAACTCACAACCTACCGATCTCAGGGCGGACACTCTAACCACTAGGCCACTGAGTAGGTACTAGGCCACTGAGGGAGAGCCCCGCCACCCGGCGGAGGAAACTCATTTCGGCCGCTTGTACCCGTGATCTTGTCCTTTCGGTCATAACCCAAAGCTCATGGCCATAGGTAAGAATGGGAACGTAGATCGACCGGTAAATCGAGAGCTTTGCCTTCCGGCTCAGCTCCTTCTTCACCACAACGGATCGATACAGCGTCCGCATTACTGAAGACGCCGCACCGATCCGCCTGTCGATCTCACGATCCACTCTTCCCTCACTCGTGAACAAGACTCCGAGGTACTTGAACTCCTCCACTTGGGGCAGGGTCTCCTCCACCAACCCGGAGATGGCACTCCACCCTTTTCCGGGCGAGAACCATGGACTCGGACTTGGAGGTGCCGATTCTCATCCCAGTCGCTTCACACTCGGCTGCGAACCGATCCAGCGAGAGCTGAAGATCCTGGCCAGATGAAGCCATCATCATGAATTAAGAAATGGTATTACCGAATGAGTGACAAGGCCCCGGGGGTAGATGAGATCCGCCCGGAGTTCCTTAAGGCTCTGGATGCTGTGGGGCTGTCTTGGTTGACAAGACTCTGCAGCATCGCGTGGACATCGGGGGCGGTACCACTGGATTGGCAGACCGGGGTGGTGGTTCCTCTCTTTAAGAAGGGGAACCGGAGGGTGTGTTCTAACTATCGTGGGATCACACTCCTCAGCCTTCCCGGTAAGGTCTATTCAGGTGTACTGGAGAGGAGGCTACGCCGGATAGTCGAACCTCGGATTCAGGAGGAACAGTGTGGTTTTCGTCCTGGTCGTGGAACTGTGGACCAGCTCTATACTCTCGGCAGGGTCCTTGAGGGTGCGTGGGAGTTTGCCCAACCAGTCTACATGTGTTTTGTAGACTTGGAGAAGGCATTCGACCGTGTCCCTCGGGAAGTCCTGTGGGGAGTGCTCAGAGAGTATGGGGTATCGGACTGTCTGATTGTGGCAGTCCGCTCCCTGTATGATCAGTGCCAGAGCTCGGTCCGCATTGCCGGTAGTAAGTCGGACACGTTTCCAGTGAGGGTTGGACTCCGCCAAGGCTGCCCTTTGTCACCGATTCTGTTCATAACTTTTATGGACAGAATTTCTAGGCGCAGTCAAGGCGTTGAGGGGATCTGGTTTGGTGGCTTCAGGATTAGGTCTCTGCTTTTTGCAGATGATGTGGTCCTGATGGCTTCATCTGGCCAGGATCGTCAGCTCTCACTGGATCGGTTCGCAGCTGAGTGTGAAGCGACTGGGATGAGAATCAGCACCTCCAAGTCCGAGTCCATGGTTCTCGCTCGTAAAAGGGTGGAGTGCCATCTCCGGGTTGGGGAAGAGATCTTGCCCCAAGTGGAGGAGTTCAAGTACCTCGGAGTCTTGTTCACAAGTGAGGGAAGAGTGGATCGTGAGATTGACAGGCGGATCGGTGCGGCGTCTTCAGTAATGCGGACGCTGTATCGATCCGTTGTGGTGAAGAAGGAGCTGAGCCGGAAGGCAAAGCTCTCAATTTACCGGTCGATCTACGTTCCCATCCTCACCTATGGTCATGAGCTTTGGGTTATGACCGAAAGGACAAGATCACGGGTACAAGCGGCCGAAATGAGTTTCCTCCGCCGGGTGGCGGGGCTCTCCCTTAGAGTTAGGGTGAGAAGCTCTGTCATCCGGGAGGAGCTCAAAGTAAAGCCGCTGCTCCTGCACATGGAGAGGAGCCAGATGAGGTGGTTCGGGCATCTGGTCAGGATGCCACCCGAACGCCTCCCTAGGGAGGTGTTTAGGGCACGTCCGACCGGTAGGAGGCCGCGGGGAAGACCCAGGACACGTTGGGAAGACTATGTCTCCCGGCTGGCCTGGGAACGCCTCGGGGTCCCACAGGAAGAGCTGGACGAAGTGGCTGGGGAGAGGGAAGTCTGGGCTTCCCTGCTTAGGCTGCTGCCCCCGCGACCCGACCTCGGATAAGCGGAAGAAGATGGATGGATGGATGGATATTACCGAATTCCTGGAATTTCGGGAAAACCGGGAACTTTTCCAGTTCAAAAAACAACTTTGTTTTTTTTTTAATCCTAATTAAGGGCAAAAAACAAAGTTTTGACGTTGGAACGGTTGAAGTGGGTTGAAAAATGTGGGAGGGGTATTTGCCAGAAATAGGGCTTTGGAAAACGAGGAATTCTGGAAAATCCTGGACATTTTTTGTACTTGGAAAAAGGGTAGTTTGAATTTCCAGAATGCTGGAATGTGTTGAAGGTGGAATACCGTATTTTCCGCACCATAAGGCGCCCTGGGTTATAAGCCGCGCCTTCAATGAACGGCATATTTCAAAACTTTGTCCACCTATAAGCCGCCCCGTGTTGTAAGCCGCATCTAACTGCGCTAAAAGAATGTCAAAAAAACAGTCAGATAGGTCAGTCAAACTTTAATAATATATTAAAAACCAGCGTTCTAACAACTCTGTTCACTCCCAAAATGTACGCAAATGTAAAATCACAAACATACGTATATCAACATGGACGGAGCTGCGTGAAAAAAGCCACCCGGCCTCTTCGCGTAAACTTAAACTTACCTTAACCACTCGCTCATCTTTTCTTCATCCATCCCTTCGAGTTAGCTTTTATGATGACGCCGGCTGGAAAGGTCTCTTTTGGCAAGGTCTTCCTTTTGAATATCACCATGGGTGGAAGTTTCTGGCCATTAGCATGGCAAGCTAGAACCACAGTGAAGGATGACTTCTCATTCCCTGTGGTGCGAATATTCACCGTACGTGCTCCCGTTGTATCCACAGTGCGGTTCACAGGAATATCAGTTGCTGTGAAATAGTAATCCGTGTGCGGATGGAGAGATTGCGTCTTTTCATGAACCGGATACCTGTCGCTTAGTAGGAGCCATTTTGTGGTCTTTACAGATGTAAACACACAAAGGAAATGAAACGTACGGTGATATCCGCGCGCTTTTTCTTCTTCTACGCGGGCGGGTGGTTGCTTACAGTAGAAGAAGAAGCGCTTCCTGTTCTATGGGGGCGGGTGCTTACCTTGGCGGTTGCTTGCGTAGAAGAAGAAGCGCTTCCTGTTCTACCGGGAAAAAAGATGGCGGCTGTTTACCGAAGTTGCGAGACCGAAACTTTATGAAAATGAATCTTAATATTTATCCATATATAAAGCGCACCGGGTTATAAGGCGCACTGTCAGCTTTTGAGAAAATTTGTGGTTTTTAGGTGCGCCTTATAGTGCGGAAAATACGGTAGTTTGAATAGGTTGAAAAATGTGGAAATGGTGAAAGTTTGAAAAATGTCCAATTCATTTTGAATGGGAAAAAACGTCCTGGAATTCTGGGGAAATCTGGGAATTTTTGGGAATTTGTTAAGGGAAAGCCAGCGATTTCCCAAATAGACTGAACAGTTTGAAGTTGGAACGCTTTGAATCGGGTGAAAAATGTGGAAGGTAGAGCGCGCCAAAAATCTGGAGAAGAAGAAGAAGAAGTTGTTGAATAATAATAATAATAACAAATAGATGAATTTTGGTGTAGAAAACCACATGAAGTAGATCCACTCCACTTGGTCAATTGAAAAGTAGTTCGCCCGCAGAAAAAAGTGTGGTGTAGATAATGGGTTTCACTACAGAAAAGCGCTTTATAAATATAATTCACTTCACTGTTTGCATGTAGCCTTACACAGTCTGGAAAAAAAAACATGTTGTTTCATAGTGCAGCAGATACTACATTTGCTCAAAACTAAACAGCGCGTGTTTACAGATCAGTCAACTGAAAATCAGCTTGACATCAGTGGTGGACCAGTGGAGTCTTTACAAACGAGCCTCAGAGGAGATCAATGGCCACCTCATGGAGGGAAGGTACTCCGTGTCTCACTTCCGCCTCCTCACTGGCTCCTTGGAGGCCGTTCAGCAGCAGGTGCAAAGTCTGCAGGTACGTCCCGTGGTCTCATCTGGTTCACGTGATTGTTGCGGTTGTTCACCCTCCGTGTGTCGCCTCCGCAGAACTTGCAGGAAGACCTGGAGAAGCAGGAGAGCAGCCTGAGAAGGTTTGGTGCCGTGACCCACCAGCTGCTGAAAGAATGTCACCCGTCAGTGTCGGACTCTCTCCATCACGCCCTCAAGGATGCCAACGCAAGGTGGCTTACACAACACTCTTCATAGTGGATCTAGAGAGTCCAGTCCATAGTGGATTTAACATAATAGTGAGAGTCCAGTCCATAGTGGATCTAACATAATATTGTGAGAGTCCAGTCCATAGTGGATCTAACATAAGAGTGTGAGAGTCCAGTCCATAGTGGATCTAACATAATAGTGAGAGTCCAGTCCATAGTGGATCTAACATAATAGTGTGAGAGTCTAGTCCATAGTGGATCTAACATAATAGTGTGAGAGTCTAGTCCATAGTGGATCTAACATAATAGTGTGAGAGTCCAGTCCATAGTGGATCTGACATAATAGTGTGAGAGTCTAGTCCATAGTGGATCTAACATAATAGTGAGAGTCCAGTCCATAGTGGATCTAACATAATAGTGTGAGAGTCCAGTCCGTAGTGGATCTAACATAATAGTGTGAGAGTCCAGTCCATAGTGGATTTAACATAATAGTATGAGAGTCCAGTCCATAGTGGATCTAACATAATAGTGTGAGTCCAGTCCATAGTGGATTTAACATAATAGTGTGAGTCCAGTCCATAGTGGATTTAACATAATAGTGTGAGAGTCCAGTCCATAGTGGATCTAACATAATAGTGTGGGAGTCCAGTCCATAGTGGATCTAACATAATAGTGTGAGAGTCCAGTCCGTAGTGGATCTAACATAACATTGTGAGAGTCCAGTCCATAGTGGATTTAACATAATAGTGTGAGAGTCCAGTCCATAGTGGATCTAACATAATAGTGTGAGAGTCCAGTCCATAGTGGATCTAACATAATAGTGTGAGAGTCCAGTCCGTAGTGGATCTAACATAACATTGTGAGAGTCCAGTCCATAGTGGATCTAACATAATAGTGTGAGAGTCCAGTCCATAGTGGATCTAACATAATAGTGTGAGAGTCCAGTCCATAGTGGATTTAACATAATAGTGTGAGAGTCCAGTCCATAGTGGATCTAATATAATAGTGTGAGAGTCCAGTCCATAGTGGATCTAACATAATAGTGTGAGAGTCCAGTCCATAGTGGATCTAACATAATAGTGTGAGAGTCCAGTCCATAGTGGATTTAACATAATAGTGTGAGAGTCCAGTCCATAGTGGATCTAATATAATAGTGTGAGAGTCCAGTCCATAGTGGATCTAACATAATAGTGTGAGAGTCCAGTCCATAGTGGATCTAACATAATAGTGTGAGAGTCCAGTCCATAGTGGATCTAACATAATAGTGTGAGAGTCCAGTCCATAGTGGATTTAACATAATAGTGTGAGAGTCCAGTCCATAGTGGATCTAATATAATAGTGTGAGAGTCCAGTCCATAGTGGATCTAACATAATAGTGTGAGAGTCCAGTCCATAGTGGATCTAACATAATAGTGTGAGAGTCCAGTCCATAGTGGATTTAACATAATAGTGTGAGAGTCCAGTCCATAGTGGATCTAACATAATAGTGTGAGAGTCCAGTCCCTAGTGGATCTAACATAATAGTGTGAGAGTCCAGTCCATAGTGGATTTAACATAATAGTGTGAGGCCAGTCCATAGTGGATCTAACATAATAGTGAGAGTCCAGTCCATAGTGGATCTAACATAATAGTGAGAGTCCAGTCCATAGTGGATCTAACATAATAGTGTGAGAGTCCAGTCCATAGTGGATCTAACATAATAGTGTGAGAGTCCAGTCCATAGTGGATCTAACATAATAGTGTGAGAGTCCAGTCCATAGTGGATTTAACATAATAGTGTGAGAGTCCAGTCCATAGTGGATCTAATATAATAGTGTGAGAGTCCAGTCCATAGTGGATCTAACATAATAGTGTGAGAGTCCAGTCCATAGTGGATCTAACATAATAGTGTGAGAGTCCAGTCCATAGTGGATCTAACATAATAGTGTGAGAGTCCAGTCCATAGTGGATTTAACATAATAGTGTGAGAGTCCAGTCCATAGTGGATCTAATATAATAGTGTGAGAGTCCAGTCCATAGTGGATCTAACATAATAGTGTGAGAGTCCAGTCCATAGTGGATCTAACATAATAGTGTGAGAGTCCAGTCCATAGTGGATTTAACATAATAGTGTGAGAGTCCAGTCCATAGTGGATCTAACATAATAGTGTGAGAGTCCAGTCCCTAGTGGATCTAACATAATAGTGTGAGAGTCCAGTCCATAGTGGATTTAACATAATAGTGTGAGGCCAGTCCATAGTGGATCTAACATAATAGTGAGAGTCCAGTCCATAGTGGATCTAACATAATAGTGAGAGTCCAGTCCATAGTGGATCTAACATAATAGTGTGAGAGTCCAGTCCACAGTGGATCTAGTTAATATTGTGAGAGTCCAGTCCATAGTGGATCTAACATAATAGTGTGAGAGTCCAGTCCATAGTGGATCTAACATAATAGTGTGAGAGTCCAGTCCATAGTGGATCTAGTTAATAGTGTGAGAGTCCAGTCCATAGTGGATCTAACATAATAGTGAGAGTCCAGTCCATAGTGGATTTAACATAATAGTGTGAGAGTCCAGTCCACAGTGGATCTAGTTAATATTGTGAGAGTCAAGTCCATAGTGGATCTAACATAATAGTGAGAGTCCAGTCCATAGTGGATCTAACATAATAGTGTGAGAGTCCAGTCCATAGTGGATCTAACATAATAGTGTGAGAGTCCAGTCCATAGTGGATCTAACGTAATAGTGTGAGAGTCCAGTCCATAGTGGATTTAACATAATAGTGTGAGAGTCCAGTCCATAGTGGATCTAACATAATAGTGTGAGAGTCCAGTCCCTAGTGGATCTAACATAATAGTGTGAGAGTCCAGTCCATAGTGGATTTAACATAATAGTGTGAGGCCAGTCCATAGTGGATCTAACATAATAGTGAGAGTCCAGTCCATAGTGGATCTAACATAATAGTGAGAGTCCAGTCCATAGTGGATCTAACATAATAGTGTGAGAGTCCAGTCCATAGTGGATCTAACATAATAGTGTGAGAGTCCAGTCCATAGTGGATCTAACATAATAGTGTGAGAGTCCAGTCCATAGTGGATCTAACATAATAGTGTGAGAGTCCAGTCCATAGTGGATCTAGTTAATAGTGTGAGAGTCCAGTCCATAGTGGATCTAACATAATAGTGAGAGTCCAGTCCATAGTGGATTTAACATAATAGTGTGAGAGTCCAGTCCACAGTGGATCTAGTTAATATTGTGAGAGTCAAGTCCATAGTGGATCTAACATAATAGTGAGAGTCCAGTCCATAGTGGATCTAACATAATAGTGTGAGAGTCCAGTCCATAGTGGATCTAACATAATAGTGTGAGAGTCCAGTCCATAGTGGATCTAGTTAATAGTGTGAGAGTCCAGTCCATAGTGGATCTAACATAATAGTGAGAGTCCAGTCCATAGTGGATTTAACATAATAGTGTGAGAGTCCAGTCCATAGTGGATCTAGTTAATAGTGTGAGAGTCCAGTCCATAGTGGATTTAACATAATAGTGTGAGAGTCCAGTCCATAGTGGATTTAACATAATATTCTGAGAGTCCAGTCCATAGTGGATCTAACATAATAGTGTGAGAGTCCAGTCCATAGTGGATCTAACATAATAGTGTGAGAGTCCAGTCCATAGTGGATCTAATATAATAGTGAGAGTCCAGTCCATAGTGGATCTAACATAATAGTGTGAGAGTCCAGTCCATAGTGGATCTAACATAATAGTGTGAGAGTCCAGTCCATAGTGGATCTAGTTAATATTGTGAGAGTCCAGTCCATAGTGGATCTAGTTAATAGTGTGAGAGTCCAGTCCATAGTGGATCTAACATAGTAGTGTGAGAGTCCAGTCCATAGTGGATCGAACATAGTAGTGTGAGAGTCCAGTCCATAGTGGATCTAACATAGTAGTGTGAGAGTCCAGTCTATAGTGGATCTAACATAATAGTGAGAGTCCAGTCCATAGTGGATCTAACATAATAGTGTGAGGCCAGTCCATAGTGGATCTAACATAATAGTGAGAGTCCAGTCCATAGTGGATCTAACATAATAGTGTGAGAGTCCAGTCCATAGTGGATCTAACATAATAGTGTGAGAGTCCAGTCCATAGTGGATCTAAAATAATAGTGTGAGAGTCCAGTCCATAGTGGATCTAACATAACATTGTGAGAGTCCAGTCCATAGTGGATCTAACATAATAGTGTGAGAGTCCAGTCCATAGTGGATCTAACATAATAGTGAGAGTCCAGTCCATAGTGGATCTAACATAATAGTGTGAGAGTCCAGTCCATAGTGGATCTAACATAATAGTGTGAGAGTCCAGTCCATAGTGGATCTAACATAATAATGTGAGAGTCCAGTCCATAGTGGATCTAACATAATTGTGTGAGAGTCCAGTCCATAGTGGATCTAACATAATAGTGTGAGAGTCCAGTCCATAGTGGATCTAACATAATAGTGTGAGAGTCCAGTCCATAGTGGATCTAACATAATAGTGTGGGAGTCCAGTCCATAGTGGATCTAACATAATAGTGAGAGTCCAGTCCATAGTGGATCTAACATAATAGTGTGAGAGTCCAGTCCATAGTGGATCTAATATAATAGTGTGAGAGTCCAGTCCATAGTGGATCTAACATAATAGTGTGAGAGTCCAGTCCATAGTGGATCTAACATAATAGTGTGAGAGTCCAGTCCATAGTGGATCTAACATAATAGTGTGAGAGTCCAGTCCATAGTGGATCTAACATAATAGTGAGAGTCCAGTCCATAGTGGATCTAACATAATAGTGTGAAAGTCCAGTCCATAGTGGATCTAACATAATAGTGTGAGAGTCCAGTCCATAGTGGATCTAACATAATAGTGTGAGAGTCCAGTCCATAGTGGATCTAACATAATAGTGAGAGTCCAGTCCATAGTGGATTTAACATAATAGTGTGAGAGTCCAGTCCATAGTGGATCTAACATAATAGTGTGAGAGTCCAGTCCATAGTGGATCTAACATAATAGTGTGAGAGTCCAGTCCATAGTGGATCTAACATAATAGTGTGAGAGTCCAGTCCATAGTGGATCTAACATAATAGTGTGAGAGTCCAGTCCATAGTGGATCTAACATAATAGTGAGAGTCCAGTCCATAGTGGATCTAACATAATAGTGAGAGTCCAGTCCATAGTGGATCTAACATACTAGTGTGAGAGTCCAGTCCATAGTGGATCTAACATAATAGTGTGAGAGTCCAGTCCATAGTGGATCTAACATACTAGTGTGAGAGTCCAGTCCATAGTGGATCTAACATAATAGTGTGAGAGTCCAGTCCATAGTGGATCTAACATAATAGTGTGAGAGTCCAGTCCATAGTGGATCTAACATAATAATGAGAGTCCAGTCCATAGTGGATCTAACATAATAGTGAGAGTCCAGTCCATAGTGGATCTAATATAATAGTGTGAGAGTCCAGTCCATAGTGGATCTAGTTAATATTGTGAGAGTCCAGTCCATAGTGGATCTAGTTAATAGTGTGAGAGTCCAGTCCATAGTGGATCTAACATAATAGTGTGAGAGTCCAGTCCATAGTGGATCTAACATAATAGTGAGAGTCCAGTCCATAGTGGATCTAACATAATAGTGTGAGTCCAGTCCATAGTGGATCTAGCATAATAGTGAGAGTCCAGTCCATAGTGGATCTAACATAATAGTGAGAGTCCAGTCCATAGTGGATCTAACATAATAGTGAGAGTCCAGTCCATAGTGGATCTAACATAATAGTGAGAGTCCAGTCCATAGTGGATCTAACATAATAGTGAGAGTCCAGTCCATAGTGGATCTAACATAATAGTGAGAGTCCAGTCCATAGTGGATCTAACATAATAGTGAGAGTCCAGTCCATAGTGGATCTAACATAATAGTGTGAGTCCAGTCCATAGTGGATCTAGCATAATAGTGAGAGTCCAGTCCATAGTGGATCTAACATAATAGTGAGAGTCCAGTCCATAGTGGATCTAACATAATAGTGAGAGTCCAGTCCATAGTGGATCTAACATAATAGTGAGAGTCCAGTCCATAGTGGATCTAACATAATATTGTGAGAGTCCAGTCCATAAAAACTGATCCAAAAAGGGGGGTCTATTTAAAGGCTAGAGTATTTCAATGATATATATGAATGAGGTAGATCCCCTCCACTTGGTCTAATTGAGAAGTAGCTCACCTGCATAAAAAGTGTGAGTGTTAAAGCATCATTAAAAAGTACATTTTGCATTATAGAGCACCTGTGACTTTTTAACTGAGAACAATCGTGCCCGTCATCAGGTGGGCGGGTCTACTGGAGGAGATAGCGGAGCGTCTGAGGAGCAGCAAAGCTCTCTACCAGCTGTGGCAGCGCTACAAGGAGCTCCACCAGCAGAGCGGCGGCAGCGTCCGGCTCCTGGAGGAGAAAGCCGACCGGATCCTCAAGACGGCGTGCGACAAGGACGTCGCTGACGAGCAGGTGTCCAACTGGATTCAGGACTGCAGCGTGAGTCGGCGTGCATTCCCAAGCCCTTGTGTCTGTTTTCTGAAGCTGTGGTTTGAAAACGCTGCTCCCATCGTAGGAGGTTCTGCGCTCCCACGCACCCGTGCAGGCTTCCCTGCAGGTTCTGCAAGAACTGGGAGAGCAGCTGAAGCAGCAGGTGGACACTCCAGCAGCGTCCGCCATTCAGTCGGATCATTTGTCACTTTCCCAGCGGCTGGCAGCTGTGGAGCAAGCACTGACCAGACAACTCGTCACGCTGCAGGTGGGCAATGATGGCAGGAAATATGTTGTCATGGTCACATGACATATATCACATCACATGACTCCTTTGAGTATTTGTGCTCAGCAAGCATAGCAACAAGAAGCATATCATGCACTATCGTGTCTAATCCTGCATCATCAAAGTACAAACCCCGTTTCCATATGAGTTGGGAAATTGTGTTAGATGTAAATATAAACGGAATACAAAGATTTGCAAATCCTTTTCAACCCATATTCAGTTGAATGCGCTACAAAGACAACATATTTGATGTTCAAACTCATAAACATTTCTTTTTGCAAATAATCATTAACTTTAGAATTTGATGCCAGCAACATGTTTTAAAAAAAGCTGGCACAAGTGGCAAAAAAGACTGAGAGAGTTGAGGAATGCTCATCAAAGACTTATTTGGAACATCCCACAGGTGAACAGGTGGGTGCCATGATTGGGTATGAAAGTAGATTCCATGAAATGCTCAGTCGTTCACAAACAAGGACGGGGCGAGGGTCACCACTTTGTCAACAAATGCGTGAGCAAATTGTTGAACAGATTAAGAAAAAACTTTCTCAACCAGCTATTGCAAGGAATTTAGGGATTTCACCATCTACGCTCCGTAATACCATCAAAGGGTTCAGAGAATCTGGAGAAATCACTGCACGTAAGCAGCTAAGCCCGTGACCGTCGATCCCTCAGGCTGTACTGCATCAACAAGCGACATCAGTGTGTAAAGGATATCACCACATGAGCTCAGGAACACTTCAGAAAACCACTGTCAGTAACTACAGTTGGTCGCTACATCTGTAAGTGCAAGTTAAAACTCTCCCATGCAAGGCGAAAACCGTTTATCAACAACACCCAGAAATGCTGTCGGCTTTGTTGGGCCTGAGCTCATCTAAGATGGACTGATGCAAAGTGGAAAAGTGTTCTGTGGTCTGACGAGTCCACATTTCAAATTGTTTTTGGAAACTGTGGACGTCGTGTCCTCCGGACCAAAGAGGAAAAGAACCATCCGGATTGTTCTAGGCGCAAAGTGTAAAAGGCAGCATGTGTGATGGTATGGGGGTGTATTAGTGCCCAAGACATGGGTAACTTACACATCTGTGAAGGCACCATTAATGCTGAAAGGTACATACAGGTTTTGGAGCAACATATGTTGCCATCCAAGCAACATTACCATGGACGCCCCTGCTTATTTCAGCAAGATAATGCCAAGCTACGTGTTACATCAAGGTGGCTTCATAGTAAAAGAGTGCGGGTACTAGACTGGCCTGCCTGTAGTCCAGACCTGTCTCCCATTGAAAATGTGTGGCGCATTATGAAGCCTAAAATAGCACAACGGAGACCCCCGGACTGTTGAACAACTTAAGCTGTACATCAAGCAAGAATGGGAAAGAATTCCACCTGAGAAGCTTCAAAAATGTGTCTCCTCAGTTCCCAAACCTTTACTGAGTGTTGTTAAAAGGAAAGGCCATGTAACACAGTGGTGAACATGCCCTTTCCCAACTACTTTGGCACGTGTTGCAGCCATGAAATTCTAAGTTAATTATTATTTGCTAAAAGAAAATAAAGTTGATCAAATATGTTGTCTTTGTAGTGCATTCAATTGAATATGGATTGAAATTGATTTGCAAATCATTGTATTCCGTTTATATTTACATCTAACACAATTTCCCAACTCATATGGAAACGGGGTTTGTACATCTATGAGTATTTGTGCTCAGCGAGGCATAGCAACAAGAAGGATATCATGCACTATTGTGACTATTCCGGCATTATCAAAGAACTTCTCGGTATTTGTGCTGAGCAAGCATAAAAACATGCACAGTTATCCTTAGATTTTCACATGTTTCAGGTCAACATCAAAAAAATGTATTCCTTCCTTACTTGCATATTTTGTCAGATATTTTTGGGGAAAAAGTACAACTTACCCTTGCACAGTGTCGTCCCACGCTCTGACGAAAGATTGAACGCCTCCTCTTTTATTTGGACTTTCCCTGATTACATGGCAACAACTGTTTCTAAGGGACCGGGGGTCGTAAACAGCCATCGCCTGGTTACAAAACAGTTCAACGAAAATGTCGGTTCAAAGAAAAGGTCGTAAACAGCCGTTGCCCTCGGTCACAAAACAGTTCAAAGAAAAGGTGCCTGGAGGGCAATTATTCCTTCCTTACTTGCATATTTTGTCAGATATTTTTGGGGAAAAAGAACAACTTGTTTTAAAAAAGGAGGACATAACGTTTAAGCCACCCCCTACAAAGCTAAAGAAGGAAGAACACTTTGCAGAATAAAGACTTGCCCTCCTATTTTCCTTCATAACTGTGTTTTTTTGCAACTTAACAATGACACAAAGCAAATTGATGCTGACTTCTGCGTCCTGTCAGGTTCAAACACTGATGACATCTATTAAACAAGACAAGAAGCAAGGAATTAAACAGAGACAGCATTCAATTTACCTCAATTGAGGAGAAACGCGTACCCTTGCACAGTGTCGTCCCACGCTCCGACGAAAGCTTGAACGCCTCCTCTTTTATCTGGACTTTCCCTGATTACATGGCAACAACTGTTTCTAAGGGACTGGGGGTCGTAAACAGCCATCGCCTGGTTACAAAACAGTTCAACGAAAATGTCGGTTCAAAGAAAATGTCGTAAACAGCCGTTGCCCTCGGTCACAAAACAGTTCAAAGAAAAGGTGCCTGGAGGGCAATTATTCCTTCCTTACTTGCATATTTTGTCAGATATTTTTGGGGAAAAAGTACAACTTATTTTAAAAAAGGAGGACATAACGTTTAAGCCACACCCTACAAAGCTAAAGAAGAAAGAACACTTTGCAGAATAAAGACTTGCCCTCCTATTTTCCTTCATAACTGTGTTTTTTTTGCAACTTAACAATGACACAAAGCAAATTGATGCTGACTTCTGCGTCCTGTCAGGTTCAAACACTGATGACATCTATTAAACAAGACAAGAAGCAAGGAATTAAACAGAGACAGAATTCAATTTAGCTCAATTGAGGAGAAACGCGTACCCTTGCACAGTGTCGTCCCACGCTCTGACGAAAGATTGAACGCCTCCTCTTTTATTTGGACTTTCCCTGATTACATGGCAACAACTGTTTCGAAGGGACCGGGGGTCGTAAACAGCCATCGCCTGGTTACAAAACAGTTCAACGAAAATGTCGGTTCAAAGAAAAGGTCGTAAACAGCCGTTGCCCTCGGTCACAAAACAGTTCAAAGAAAAGGTGCCTGGAGGGCAATTATTCCTTCCTTACTTGCATATTTTGTCAGATATTTTTTGGGGAAAAAGTACAACTTATTTAAAAAAAGGAGGACATAACGTTTAAGCCACACCCTACAAAGCTAAAGAAGAAAGAACACTTTGCAGAATAAAGACTTGCCCTCCTATTTTCCTTCATAACTGTGTTTTTTTTGCAACTTAACAATGACACAAAGCAAATTGATGCTGACTTCTGCGTCCTGTCAGGTTCAAACACTGATGACATCTATTAAACAAGACAAGAAGCAAGGAATTAAACAGAGACAGAATTCAATTTAGCTCAATTGAGGAGAAACGCGTAGACACTGTACCCTTGCACAGTGTCGTCCCACGCTCTGACGAAAGATTTGTATTTGAACTTTCCCTGATTACATGGCAACAACTGTTTCTAAGGGACCGGGGGTCGTAAACAGCCATCGCCTGGTTACAAAACAGTTCAACGAAAAAGTCGGTTCAAAGAAAAGGTCGTAAACAGCCGTTGCCCTCGGTCACAAAACAGTTCAAAGAAAAGGTGCCTGGAGGGAGGTCAGGCCCTGCCTCCTCTTTGCTTTGTAGATCTCGGGTCAAGACAAAATCTTCCAAGAAACCCACACCTTCATGTCGCTCCCCATCCTACACAGTGGAGTTTTACAAGCCTTTTGCTTGATAGGATCAAAGACAGCTTTTGTCTTCTGACACTCTCCTCCAGACCGGCGTCCACGACTACGAAGCCTTCAACCAGCAGCTGGACTCTCTAGTCTGCTGGGTGGTCGAAGCTGAGGGGGCCCTGAAGGTGCAAGACCCCAACGGCTCCACCGACCTGACCCTCATCCAGCAACGCATGCAGGATCTGAAGGTTTGCAGACTTTTTCAACGACCTGTCCGGGGATTTACCCAAGCCACTTTGTCTCCAACAGCGACTCATGATGAGATTCAGCAGCATGGCCCCGGAGTTGGAGCGCCTCAACGAGCTGGGTTACCGGCTCCCGCTCAACGACTCGGAGATCAAACGCATGCAGAACCTCAACAGAAACTGGTCAGCGGCGTCGGTGCAGACCACGGAGAGATTCAGGTTTGAAGATAAATGTGGATTTAACATAATAGTGAGAGTCCCGTCCATAGTGGATCTAACATAATAGTGTGAGAGTCCAGTCCATAGTGGATCTAACATAATAGTGAGAGTCCAGTCCATAGTGGATCTAACATAATAGTGAGAGAGTCCAGTCCATAGTGGATCTAACATAATAGTGTGAGAGTCCAGTCCATAGTGGATCTAACATAATAGTGTGAGAGTCCAGTCCATAGTGGATCTAGCATAATTATGTGAGAGTCCAGTCCATAGTGGATCTAGTTAATAGTGTGAGAGTCAAGTCCATAGTGGATCTAACATAATAGTGTGAGAGTCCAGTCCATAGTGGATCTAACATAATAGTGTGTGAGTCCAGTCCATAGTGGATCTAACATAATAGTGAGAGTCCAGTCCATAGTGGATCTAACATAATAGTGTGAGAGTCCAGTCCATAGTGGATCTAGTTAATAGTGTGTGAGTCCAGTCCATAGTGGATCTAACATAATAGTGAGGGTCCAGTCCATAGTGGATCTAACATAATAGTGTGAGAGTCCAGTCCATAGTGGATCTAACATACTAGTGTGAGAGTCCAGTCCATAGTGGATCTAACATAATAGTGTGAGAGTCCAGTCCATAGTGGATCTAACATAATAGTGAGAGAGTCCAGTCCATAGTGGATCTAACATAATAGTGTGAGAGTCCAGTCCATAGTGGATCTAACATAATAGTGTGAGAGTCCAGTCCATAGTGGATCTAACATAATAGTGTGAGAGTCCAGTCCATAGTGGATCTAACATAATAGTGTGAGAGTCCAGTCCATAGTGGATCTAACATAATAGTGTGAGAGTCCAGTCCATAGTGGATCTAACATAATAGGGTGAGAGTCCAGGCCATAGTGGATCTAACATAATAGTGAGAGTCCAGTCCATAGTGGATCTAACATAATAGTGAGAGTCCAGTCCATAGTGGATCTAACATAATAGTGTGAGAGTCCAGTCCATAGTGGATCTAACATAATAGTGTGAGAGTCCAGTCCATAGTGGATCTAACATAATAGAGTGAGAGTCCAGTCCATAGTGGATCTAACATAATAGTGTGAGAGTCCAGTCCATAGTGGATCTAACATAATAGTGTGAGAGTCCAGTCCATAGTGGATCTAACATAATAGTGTGAGAGTCCAGTCCAGAGTGGATCTAACATAATAGTGAGAGAGAGTCCAGTCCATAGTGGATCTAACATAATAGTGTGAGAGTCCAGTCCATAGTGGATCTAACATAATAGTGTGAGAGTCCAGTCCATAGTGGATCTAACATAATAGTGTGAGAGTCCAGTCCATAGTGGATCTAACATAATAGTGAGAGTCCAGTCCATAGTGGATCTAACATAATAGTGTGAGAGTCCAGTCCATAGTGGATCTAACATAATAGTGTGAGATTCCAGTCCATAGTGGATCTAACATAATAGTGTGAGATTCCAGTCCATAGTGGATCTAACATAATAGTGTGAGAGTCCAGTCCATAGTGGATCTAACATAATAGTGTGAGATTCCAGTCCATAGTGGATCTAACATAATAGTGTGAGAGTCCAGTCCATAGTGGATCTAACATAATAGTGTGAGAGTCCAGTCCATAGTGGATCTAACATAATAGTGTGAGAGTCCAGTCCATAGTGGATCTAACATAATAGGGTGAGAGTCCAGGCCATAGTGGATCTAACATAATAGTGAGAGTCCAGTCCATAGTGGATCTAACATAATAGTGAGAGTCCAGTCCATAGTGGATCTAACATAATAGTGTGAGAGTCCAGTCCATAGTGGATCTAACATAATAGTGTGAGAGTCCAGTCCATAGTGGATCTAACATAATAGAGTGAGAGTCCAGTCCATAGTGGATCTAACATAATAGTGTGAGAGTCCAGTCCATAGTGGATCTAACATAATAGTGTGAGAGTCCAGTCCATAGTGGATCTAACATAATAGTGTGAGAGTCCAGTCCAGAGTGGATCTAACATAATAGTGAGAGAGAGTCCAGTCCATAGTGGATCTAACATAATAGTGTGAGAGTCCAGTCCATAGTGGATCTAACATAATAGTGTGAGAGTCCAGTCCATAGTGGATCTAACATAATAGTGTGAGAGTCCAGTCCATAGTGGATCTAATATAATAGTGTGAGAGTCCAGTCCAGAGTGGATCTAACATAATAGTGAGAGAGAGTCCAGTCCATAGTGGATCTAACATAATAGTGTGAGAGTCCAGTCCATAGTGGATCTAACATAATAGTGTGAGAGTCCAGTCCATAGTGGATCTAACATAATAGTGTGAGAGTCCAGTCCATAGTGGATCTAACATAATAGTGTGAGAGTCCAGTCCATAGTGGATCTAACATAATAGTGAGAGTCCAGTCCTTAGTGGATCTAACATAATAGTGAGAGTCCAGTCCATAGTGGATCTAACATAATAGTGTGAGAGTCCAGTCCATAGTGGATCTAACATAATAGTGTGAGAGTCCAGTCCATAGTGGATCTAACATAATAGTGTGAGAGTCCAGTCCATAGTGGATCTAACATAATAGTGTGAGAGTCCAGTCCATAGTGGATCTAACATAATAGTGAGAGTCCAGTCCATAGTGGCTTTAACATAATAGTGTGAGAGTCCAGTCCATAGTGGATCTAACATAATAGTGTGAGAGTCCAGTCCATAGTGGATCTAACATAATAGTGTGAGAGTCCAGTCCATAGTGGATCTAACATAATAGTGTGAGAGTCCAGTCCATAGTGGATCTAACATAATAGTGTGAGAGTCCAGTCCATAGTGGATCTAACATAATAGTGTGAGAGTCTAGTCCATAGTGGATCTAACATAATAGTGAGAGTCCAGTCCATAGTGGATCTAACATAATAGTGTGAGTCCAGTCCATAGTGGATCTAACATAATAGTGAGAGTCCAGTCCATAGTGGATCTAACATAATAGTGTGAGAGTCCAGTCCATAGTGGATCTAATATAATAGTGTGAGAGTCCAGTCCATAGTGGATCTAACATAATAGTGTGAGAGTCCAGTCCATAGTGGATCTAACATAATAGCGTGACAGTCCAGTCCATAGTGGATCTAACATAATAGCGTGACAGTCCAGTCCATAGTGGATCTAACATAATAGTGAGAGTCTTCTATTATGCACCCCTGATCTAGGCACATATTCCTGTTAGAACATCAGTAAAAAGCACTTTTGCACAATTAGACCTTTTTTGTATTCATTGTTTATCTTTTCTCCGCAGCAAACTGCAGTCCTTCCTGCTGCAGCAGCAGACCTTCTTGGAGAAGTGCGAGACCTGGATGGAGTTCTTGGTGCAAACCGAGCAGAATCTAGCGGTGGAAATATCTGGAAACTACCAGAGTTTGATGGAGCAGCAAAAGGCCCACGAGGTTGGACTTTTCTAAAGAACTCTGCCTCGCATGGATTTACTCACCAATATGTTGTGCTTCAGTTGTTCCAGGCGGAGATGTTTAGTCGCCAGCAGATCCTGCACTCCATCATCAGCGACGGACAGAGGATGTTGGAGCAGGGGCAAGTGGACGACAGGAACGAGTTCAACCTGAAGCTGGCGCTGCTGAGTAACCAGTGGCAGGGTGTGGTGCGGCGTGCCCAGCAGAGGCGGGGCATCATTGACGGGCTGATCCGCCAGTGGCAGCGCTACAGGGAGATGGTGGAGAAGCTGCGCAAATGGCTGCTGGAGGTCTCCCAGCCTGCAGAGGGCCTCCAGTCCGGCACCACCGTCCCTTTGCAGCAGGCTCGCTCCATGCTGGACGCCATTCAGGTTGGTCACGGGCAGTGTTGGGTTAGTTACGGAAAACCAGTAACTAGTTACAGTTACTAGTTACTTTATTTCAAAAGTAACTCAGTTACTTACACCAAAAAGTAATGCGGTTTTTTTTTTTTTAAGGCCCCCTTTAATGCACTTTTAGCCTTCACACACAAAGCCTAATCAGGTGTTTTTTTCTCTCAAGGAATTGTGAAATAAAATCATGTCTGAAGCCCTAAAACACTCTACACATTTCCCAAGTTTTAGTTTAGAGATAAGGAAAGATTGGCCTGGCCCACTAGCATCCCTCTTTATGTTTGTGAACTTTATAGTCCATACATTTAGAGTGATGTGATAATCAAACACTCTAGAAGTCTAGAATGAAAGAGTATATAAGAGAATTGACAGAGTGTGTGTACCTTCAGTGCGCAGTGCCTCGTTAAAATCCAGCCGCTGTTAGCTTAGGAGGTGAAGTGTGTCTCTCTTTACTAGCTTCGTCGAAGCATGTTGCTTTTGTAGCTGTTTCAGCAGATTTGAACTGCTAGGATAGGATCTTTGATCCAAGACACAACTTACATTGAACTAAAATGTTCTTTTCTTTGCGGTCGACAAAAGAAAAGTAGTCAATCAATCAATCAATCTTTATTTATATAGCCCTAAATCACAAGTGTCTCAAAGGGCTGCGCAAGCCACAACGACATCCTCGGTACAGAGCCCACATAAGGGCAAGGAAAAACTCACCCCAGTGGGACGTCGATGTGAATGACTATGAGAAACCTTGGAGAGGACCGCATATGTGGGTAACCCCCCCCCCCCTCTAGGGAGACCGAATGCAATGGATGTCGAGTGGGTCTAACATAATAGTGTGAGAGTCCAGTCCATAGTGGATCCAACATAATAGTGAGAGTCCAGTCCATAGTGGATCTAACATAATAGTGAGAGTCCAGTCCATAAGGGATCTAACATAATAGTGAGAGTCCAGTCCATAAGGGATCTAACATAATAGTGAGAGTCCAGTCCATAGTGGATCTAACGTAATAGTGAGAGTCCAGTCCATAGTGGATCTAACGTAATAGTGAGAGTCCAGTCCATAGTGGGTCTAACATAATAGTGAGAGTCCAGTCCATAGTGGATCTAACATAATAGTGTGAGAGTCCAGTCCATAGTGGATCTAACATAATAGTGAGAGTCCAGTCCATAGTGGATCTAACATAATACTGAGAGTCCAGTCCATAAGGGATCTAACATAATAGTGAGAGTCCAGTCCATAGTGGGTCAAACATAATAGTGAGAGTCCAGTCCATAGTGGATCTAACGTAATAGTGAGAGTCCAGTCCATAGTGGATCTAACATAATAGTGAGAGTCCAGTCCATAAGGGATCTAACATAATAGTGAGAGTCCAGTCCATAGTGGATCTAACGTAATAGTGAGAGTCCAGTCCATAGTGGATCTAACGTAATAGTGAGAGTCCAGTCCATAGTGGATCTAACATAATAGTGAGAGTCCAGTCCATAGTGGATCTAACATAATAGTGTGAGAGTCCAGTCCATAGTGGATCTAACATAATAGTGAGAGTCCAGTCCATAGTGGATCTAACGTAATAGTGAGAGTCCAGTCCATAGTGGATCTAACATAATAGTGAGAGTCCAGTCCATAAGGGATCTAACATAATAGTGAGAGTCCAGTCCATAGTGGATCTAACATAATAGTGAGAGTCCAGTCCATAGTGGATCTAACATAATAGTGAGAGTCCAGTCCATAGTGGATCTAACGTAATAGTGAGAGTCCAGTCCATAGTGGATCTAACATAATAGTGAGAGTCTAGTCCATAAGGGATCTAACATAATAGTGAGAGTCCAGTCCATAGTGGATCTAACGTAATAGTGAGAGTCCAGTCCATAGTGGATCTAACATAATAGTGAGAGTACAGTCCATAGTGGATCCAGCATAACAGTAAGAGTCCAGTCCACAGTGGGGTCAGCAGGAAACCATCCCGAGCGGAGACGGGTCAGCAGCGCAGAGATGTTCCCAACCGATACACAGGCGAGCGGTCCACCCCGGGTCCCCGGACAGCCAGCACCCCATCCATGGCCACCGGACTTGAGTGTCTCCCCCTCCACAAGGGAGAGGGGGGAGCAGAGGAGAAAAGAAAAGAAACGGCAGATCAACTGGTCTAACAGGGGGGCTATTCAAAGGCTAGAGTATACAAATGAGTTTTAAGATGGGACTTAAATGCTTCTACTGAGGTAGCATCTCTTAACTGTTACAGGGAGGGCATTCCATAGTACTGGAGCCCCAATAGAAAACGCTCTATAGCCCGCAGACTTTTTTTTGGGCTCTGGGAATCACTAATAAGCCGGAGTTCTTTGAACGCAGATTTCTTGCCGGGACATACGGTACAATACAATCAGCAAGATAGGACGGAGCTAGACCGTGTAGTATTTTATACGTAAGTAGTAAAACCTTAAAGTCGCATCTTAAGTGCACACGAAGCCAGTGCAGGTGAGCCAGTATAGGCGTAATATGATCAAACTTTCTTGTTCTTGTCGAAAGTCTAGCAGCCGCATTTTGTACCAATTGTAATCTTTTAGTGTGTCTCTCTTTACTAGCTTCGTCGACGCATGTTGCTTTTGTAGCCGTTTCAGCAGATTTGAAGACACAGCGTCACAGCCTCTTATTCTTTACGGACCGGACGTGGGAATTTGGTTATATTAGTCAATCTATTCAAGAGTAATTGACATTTTTTACATATGTGTGTGAGTTCATGGTTACTTCCGGTTGAATGTATTGCTTCGAAGCGAACTTCTTGTTAAACATTTCAAAACAAAAGCTTACCATAGCTAAATAGTAATGTTTTAATGTATCTGTGTGTGATTTTAATAGAGTATATTCGCCTTTTATGACGCACTTTACGAATTAGTGCAACATTATAACCCAATTTTAAATCTAAATGTGTATTTAAAGGCGTCACAGTCTCTTATTCTTGACAAAACGGATGTGGGATTTGGGTATAGTATTCAATCTATTCAAGAGTAATTGACATTTTTTACATATGTGCGTGAGTTCATGGTTACTTCCGGTTGAATGTATTGCTTTTGCATTTTAGTTCAACTTACATTGAACTAAAATGTTCTTTTCTTTGCGGTCGACAAAAGAAAAGTAGTGAGAATGTCTCCATGTTAAGAAACTCGGCTTCGGGCTTCGCCATGATATCTTGTTAGTAAACAATAAAACACACTCAGATCTTCTCAGCTTCTAGCCGATACTACATAAAAAATAGCGTAAAATACCGCAGTAACGCATCATGTAGTAACGGTAACTGAGTTACTGAATATAAAAAATAACGCGTTAGATTACTATTTACCGCCGAAAGTAACGGCGTTACAGTAAAGCGTTATTAGTCCCAAAACTGGTCACGGGACAATGCGGACGCAGTAACTTTTTCCTGTGATTCACGTCTCCTTCCTTCAGCTGAAGGAGAAGGTGCTGCAACGTCATCAGGGCAGCTACATCCTGACAGTGGAGGCCGCCAGACAGCTTCTCCTGTCAGCAGACAGTCAGGCTGAGCTGAGCCTGCAGGCGGAGCTCACCGACATCCAGGGGCGATGGAAACACGCCAGCAGTTGTCTGGAGGAGCAGAAGAAAGAGCTCAGCACCTTGTTGAAGGTAGACCTTCTTTTTACATGGAAACCATTGCACATGTTACACCACCAGAACAATGTCCAGAAATTACAAGAATAAAGTAACTATAAAAGAAAAAAAGTTGTGATACCACAACAGTTCAACTATGACAAGAATAAGCACATCATTTTAAAAGAAAAAAAGTTGTGATACTACAAGAAAACAGTTAAAATATGACAAGAATAAACATATCATTTGTAACCCTTTGATGCATAACATGGGTCAAATGTGACCCAACCAAGTTTTTATTATCTGTTTCTTTGCAATAATTGAATGTAATCTTTCAGTTTTCCAGGTATTCCTCAATTAACTTGTTTTTGGTCATTAAACATTGTTATTTTATTCTTTCTCTTCATAATTTTTGAATAAAAATGATTTTTGTAGTACTACCCTTCCAATGCACAACATGGGTCAAAAATGACCCACATCTATTTTCTATGTTATTTCATGTTAGCCTGAGCGTTGCTTTGCTATATATTTCAAATAAATGTATTTTATCGTTTACTATCACATATATTCAGTAAATATCATGTTTTTGTTCAGCTAAAATCACATTTTTTATGTTTCCTTTCTTACTCTATGAACAAGCAGAGCTTTTGTATTCATACATCAACTTCACACACATGGGTCAGAAATGACCCACCTGCATTCACTGTGACATTTGGTAGGAACCTTTTGAATTTGAGCATGTTTGCAATTAGGAATGTATTTGGTGCGGACAACTACTCACCTGACACATTTTTCTACTCAACACCTTTGAACATCTGATAAGTAAGTAAGTTCTTTTACAATTGTTCTACCTAAGAAAATATTTGATGCCTTGTGAAAGGGTTGGCATAATTTAGTGCATCACTTGTCAGAAAGGGAAATATTTGCAATACTATTAGCTAACTGTTGACATATTCTTGTTAGCTAAACTAATCTTATAGCTGGGTCACCAACATAAAACTCAAGATAGAAATTTAGATTGATGTGCATTTTACAGTATTGTACGTTTGATTTGCTTTATCCAGAGTATGGCTAAAAGATTTACAGCTGAGATGGTTCTAAGGATGCTGGATGAAGAACCAGATGAGGAGGCGATTGGAAATGATTCGGAGTCTGAAATATCTGAGGATGATGACCCTGACTATGTGCCCCAGGATCAAGCTGAAGATGTGGGTGTGTCTTCAAATCCAGCTCTCCTAGATGAAGAAGACATAGACATAGGTGACTCATCTGATGATGAATCCTCAGAAGAGGAAGCACAGACCCAGTCCAATAGACTGAGTAAAAAGGGGTCTTACTGGAATGAGAATCCCCCCACTTCCAGCAGAACAAGAAGCCATAACATTCTGAGGCTCAGAAGCTGCCCAGGACCTACACCCGGATCAAGAGCTGTTTCACCGAAAGATGCATGGGATATGTTCATCAGTGACAATATCATTGAGGAGGTTCTAAAATGCACCAACTTAGAGGGACGAAGAGCAGCCGCAGCTAAAGGGAAAACGTGGAGAAGTGTCAAGAAAGAGGAATTAATTCCTTCTGAGCACAATGCATGATGACAAAGCAGTGGATGACAGTCAGAAGAAGAAACCAGAAGTGATACTGTACTACAACAGAACAAAAGGAGGAGTGGACACAACAGATGAGATGGTTGGCACCTACACATGCAAGCGGAGAACATGGAGGTGGCCCATGGTGCTCTGGTACAATATGCTGGATATTGCCACCCTCAAAACCACACCAACTTCACTGCAGAACACCCTGGTTACATGGGTGGTGTCACCAATGCACGCCGACTATTCATCAAGGAGCTGGGCAAAGAGCTGGCCATGCCACATATGAAGAGCCGCATGGAGGGCACACCCACACTCCAAAAGCATATCATAGAGGCAATGGGAAGATGCGGGATAGAAAAACAAACCAAAGTCACCACCCAACCAGAAGAGGACATAAGACAGAAGGGTGCGGCGAAGAGGAAAAGGTGTGCGATCTGCTCATCTGCCAAAGACAGAAAAGTCAGCAGCTGGTGTTCGCAGTGCAAGGAGCACAAACGCACAGTGGTAATGTGTGCTACATGTGAGGAATCTGATAACTAACTAATAAAAAATAAAAGAATCATAAGAAGTTAATTGACAATTTTATTTTACGTTGGTCTAATTCACAAATGTATTTTTGTTACCGCCAGATGTTTGCCAAAATGACAAATAAACAGGTTTCAAATAATAAATGTATGATTGTTTGGCCCGAATCACATCTAAAATAAGTATTAGAAGTAAAATATTATTGTAATATGCCTTCATCCATTTTTAAATCGCACTTGGATAATGGGTCATTTTTGACCCATGTGTGTAAACTTGATGTAGTATTACAAAAAATACTTTTGTTCATAAGGTATGGTAGGAAAAATATAAATAATGATTTGTGGTAATCAAAAACAAGATTTTTAAAGAATACTTGAATTATTAAATTATAAAATACATTGATTTCAAAAGATACAGCAAAGAAACACTCAGGCAGCATGAAATAACATGGGAAATTGATGCGGGTCATTTTTGACCCATGTTGTGCATTAAAAGGGGTGTGCATATGTTATGCATCAAAGGGTTAAAGGAACAAAGTTGTGATACCACAACAATGCAGTTAATGCATAATGAGAAAAAGTCCTAGTATGACAAGAATACAGTTAAAATGTGACAAGAATAAAGGCATAACTATAAAAGAAAAGAAAGTTGTGATATTACAAGAAAACAGTTAAAATATTACAAAAATAAACACATAACTTTACAATAAAAACAAGTTGATACTCCAAGAAAAAAAGTTAAGATATGACAAGAATAAACACATAATTTGACAAGAAAAATAGTTGTGATACTACAAGAAAACAGTTAAAATATGACTAGAATAAACATATAATTTTAAAAGAAAAAAGTTGTGATACTACAAGAATACAGTTAAAGTATGGCAATAATAAATGCATAATAAAACAAGTCCTGGCACGACAAGAATACAGTTAAAATATTACAGGGTAGTAGTATAGTATATTTAAAAAAAAACTCTTTGTTTTACAAAAATGAATGTTATCGTTTTAGGAGCAACAAAAGTGTATTCTTCTGACTTTTTCCCCTAACAACACAATCAGATTCTATCTAATGATAGATTCCACATTTGAGATTGTTCATGGATAGCTTTAAAGGGACAGTGATTGTGTTTGTTTACCTGCTGTTGTATGCCAACAACAGGACTGGGAAAGGTGTGACAAAGGTATCGGTGGATCTCTGGAAAAGCTCCGGGCCTTCAAACGTCAGCTGTCCCAGCCTCTCCCTGACCATCATGAGGACCTGCAGGCTGAGCAGATGCGTTGCAAGGTCGCATCCGATCTCATATTTGAAGTCATGTTGTCTATTATTACGCCGTTCTGGTCTAATGGTGAACATGGTTTAGGACCTGGAGGGCACCATCGACGGCTGGACCGGAGATTTGTCCCACCTGACCGTCCTCAGGGAGTCGTTGTCGTGTCACATCAGCGCGGAGGACCTTAGTGTCCTTCAGGAGCGGATCGAGCTGCTGCATCGCATGTGGGAGGAAATCTGCCACCAGGTGACGCACCGACACCACCATTTCTTAAGCTCGTCGTGCATGTTCTCGGGTGCACCCGAACCTTGCGCCGCATCCTGTGTGAGCGACAAAACAGTCACACACAGGAAACGCACAAAACCACACTGCGAGTAGTCTGACACACACAGTGTGACCTGGTCTGCGTTCCATCTTGTGTACCTGCAGATGTCTCTGCGCGCGCAGCAGGTGAGCGAGAAGCTCAACGAGTGGAACGTCTTCAGCGAAAAGTACAAGGAGCTGTGCGAGTGGCTCACCGCCATGGAGGGCAAGGTGTCACAAAACGGAGACATCAGCATCGAGGAGATGATCGAGCGGCTGCGCAAGGTAAGAAGCGAACACACCACATTTATAGGAGAGATTGTGTTGCCAACTCGCATGGCTGCAGTAGTAGTGACCCCAAGATGCAGGAACCCGGAGGACAAAGACCAGGTAAGAGGATTTTAATTAAAAGAAAAAGTTGTGATACTACAAGAAAACAGTTAAAATGTAACAAGAGTAAAGGCATAATTTTAAAATAAAAAGTTGTGATACTACAAGAAAACAGTTAAAATGTTACAAGAGTAAAGGCATAATTTTAAAATAAAAAGTTGTGATACTACAACAATAAAGTTAACAAAAATTAAGGCATAAATATAAAAGAAAACATTTGTGATACTACAAGAAAACAGTTCAAATATGACAAGAATAAACACATAACTTTAAAATAAAAAAAGTTGTGATTCTACAAGAAAACAGTTAAAATGTGACTAAAACAAAGGCATAATTTTAAAAGAAAAAAGTTGTGATATTACAAGAAAACAGAGAATATATGACAAGAATAAACACTTAAGTTTAAAATTAAAAAAAGTTGTGAATGTACAAGAAAACAGTTAAAATGTGACAAGAACAAAGGCATAACTATAAAAGAAAAAAAGTTGTGATACTACAAGAAAACAGTTAAAGTATGGCAAGAATAAACACATAGTTTTAAAAGAAAAAAGTTGTGATACTACAAGAAAATTGTTAAAATATGAAAAGAATAAACACATCATTTTAAAAGAAAAAAGTTCTGATACTACAACAATAAAGTTAACAAAAATGAAGGCATAAATATAAAAGAAAACATTTGTGATTCTACAAAAAAACAGTTCAAATATGACAAGAATAAACACATAACTTTAAAATAAAAAAAGTTGTGAATCTACAAGAAAACAGTTAAAAATGTGACAAGAACAAAGGCATAACTATAAAAGAAAAAAAGTTGTGATACTACAAGAAAACAGTTAAAATGTGACAAGAACAAAGGCATAACTATAAAAGAAAAAAAGTTGTGATACTACAAGAAAACAGTTAAAGTATGGCAAGAATAAACACATAGTTTTAAAAGAAAAAAGTTGTGATACTACAAGAAAATTGTTAAAATATGAAAAGAATAAACACATCATTTTAAAAGAAAAAAAGTTCTGATACTACAACAATAAAGTTAACAAAAATGAAGGCATAAATATAAAAGAAAACATTTGTGATACTACAAAAAAACAGTTCAAATATGACAAGAATAAACACATAACTTTAAAATAAAAAAAGTTGTGAATCTACAAGAAAACAGTTAAAAATGTGACAAGAACAAAGGCATAACTATAAAAGAAAAATAGTTGTGATACTACAAGAAAACAGTTAAAATGTGACAAGAACAAAGGCATAACTATAAAAGAAAAAAAGTTGTGATACTACAAAAAAACAGTTAAAGTATGGCAAGAATAAACACATAGTTTTAAAAGAAAAAAGTTGTGATACTACAAGAAAATTGTTAAAATATGAAAAGAATAAACACATCATTTTAAAAGAAAAAAAGTTCTGATACTACAACAATAAAGTTAACAAAAATGAAGGCATAAATATAAAAGAAAACATTTGTGATACTACAAAAAAACAGTTCAAATATGACAAGAATAAACACATAACTTTAAAATAAAAAAAGTTGTGAATCTACAAGAAAACAGTTAAAAATGTGACAAGAACAAAGGCATAACTATAAAAGAAAAAAAGTTGTGATACTACAAGAAAACAGTTAAAATGTGACAAGAACAAAGGCATAACTATAAAAGAAAAAAAGTTGTGATACTACAAGAAAACAGTTAAAGTATGGCAAGAATAAACACATAGTTTTAAAAGAAAAAAGTTGTGATACTACAAGAAAATTGTTAAAATATGAAAAGAATAAACACATCATTTTAAAAGAAAAAAAGTTCTGATACTACAACAATAAAGTGAACAAAATTGAAGGCATAAATATAAAAGAAAACATTTGTGATACTACAAGAAAACAGTTAAAATATGACAAGAATAAACACATACCGGTAACTTTAAAATAAAAAAAAGTTGTGATTCTACAAGAAAACAGTTCAAATGTGACAAAAACAATGGCATAATTTTAAAAGAAAAAAGTTGTGATATTACAAGAAAATAGTTAAAATATGACAAGAATAAACACATCATTTTTAAAGGAACAAAGTTGTGATACCACAACAATGCAGTTAATGCATAATAAAAAAAAGTCCTGGTACGACAAGAAAACAGTTAAAAATGTGACAAGAACAAAGGCATACCGGTAACTATAAAAGAAAAAAAGTGGTGATATTACAAGAAAACACTTAAACTATGACAAGAATAAACACATAACTTTAAAATAAAAAAGTTGTGAATCTACAAGAAAACAGTTCAACTATGACAAGAATAAACACATAACTTTAAAATAAAAAAGTTGTGATACTACAAGAAAACATTTAAAATGTTACAAGAGTAAAGGCATAATTTTAAAAGAAAAAGTTGTGATACTACAAGAAAACAGTTAAAATGTTACAAGAGTAAAGGCATGATTTTAAAATAAAAAGTTGTGATACTACAAGAAAACAGTTAAAATGTTACAAGAGTAAAGGCATAATTTTAAAATAAAAAGTTGTGATACTACAAGAAAACAGTAGAAAATGTTACAAGAGTAAAGGCATAATTTTAAAATAAAAAGTTGTGATACTACAAGAAAACAATTAAAATGTTACAAGAGTAAAGGCATAATTTTAAAATAAAAAGTTGTGATACTACAAGAAAACAGTTAAAATGTTACAAGAGTAAAGGCATCATTTTAAAATAAAAAGTTGTGATACTACAAGAAAACAGTTAAAATGTTACAAGAGTAAAGGCATAATTTTAAAATAAAAAGTTGTGATACTACAAGAAAACAGTTAAAATGTTACAAGAGTAAAGGCATAATTTTAAAATAAAAAGTTGTGATACTACAAGAAAACAGTTAAAATGTTACAAGAGTAAAGGCATCATTTTAAAATAAAAAGTTGTGATACAACAAGAAAACTGTTAAAATGTTACAAGAGTAAAGGCATAATTTTAAAATAAAAAGTTGTGATACTACAAGAAAACAGTTAAAATGTTACAAGAGTAAAGGCATAATTTTAAAATAAAAAGTTGTGATACTACAAGAAAACGGTTAAAGTATGGCAAGAATATACACATCATTTTAAAAGAACAAAAGTTGTAAAACTACAAGAAAACAGTTAAAGTATGGCAAGAATAAACACATCATTTTAAAAGAAAAAAGTTCCGATACTACAACAATAAAGTTAACAAAAATGGAGGCACAAATATAAAAGAAAACATTTGTGATATTACAAGAAAACAGTTCAAATGTGACAAGAATAAACACACAACCTTAAAATAAAAAAAGTTGTGAATCTCCAAGAAAACAGTTAAAATGTGACTAAAACAAAGGCATCATTTTAAAAGAAAAAAGTTGTGATACTACAAGAAAACAGAGAAAATATGACACGAATAAACACTTAACTTTAAAATAAAATAAAAAAGTTGTGCATCTACAAGAAAACAGTTAAAATGTGACAAGAACAAAGGCATAAATATAAGAAAAAAAAGTTGTAAAACTCCAAGAAAACAGTTAAAGTATGGCAAGAATAAACACATCATTTTAAAAGAACAAAAGTTGTGATACTACAACAATAAAGTTAACAAAAATGAAGGCACAAATATAAAAGAAAACATTTGTGATATTACAAGAAAACAGTTCAAATGTGACAAGAATAAACACACAACCTTAAAATAAAAAAAGTTGTGAATCTCCAAGAAAACATTTAAAATGTGACTAAAACAAAGGCATCATTTTAAAAGAAAAAAGTTGTGATACTACAAGAAAACAGAGAAAATATGACACGAATAAAGGCATAAATATAAGAAAAAAAAGTTGTAAAACTCCAAGAAAACAGTTAAAGTATGGCAAGAATAAACACATAACTATAAAAGAAAAAGAGTTGTGATACTACAAGAAAACAGTTAATTTATGACAAGACTAAACACATAATTTTGAAAGAAAAAAAGTTGTTATTTTCAACAATAAAGTTAAAAACTGTCAAAAAAGCAGCATCTCCTCATGTGACTTTATGACTTTAAAACATAACCAAGCATGCATCACTATAGCTCTTGTCTCAAAGTAGGTGTACTGTCACCACCTGTCACATCACACCCTGACTTATTTGGACTTTTTTTGCTGTTTTCTTGTGTGTAGTGTTTTAGTTCTTGTATTGCGCTCCTATTTTGGTGGCTTTTTCTCTTTTTTTGGTATTTTCCTGTCACACCTTCATATCTTCCTTTGAGCGATATTTCCCGCATCTACTTCGTTTTAGCACTCAAGGATATTTCAGTTGTCTTTATCCTTCTTTGTGGGGACATTGTTGATTGTCATGTCATGTTCGGATGTACTTTGTCTTTGCTCCACAGTAAGTCTTTGCTGTCGTCCAGCATTCTGTTTTTGTTTACTTTGCAGCCAGTTCAGTTTTAGTTTCGTTCTGCATAGCCTTCCCTAAGCTTCAATGCCTTTTCTTAGGGGCACTGATCTTTTGTTTATTTTTAGTTTAAGCATTAAATATTTGCAAAATATATTTTTAACGAAAATAGGTGAAATGAGATCATCTCCCACAGCACACCAGACAGGTGGTTGAAAAACACGGATTTAGAGGATCTTTGACAAGCATTTATGCACAGCTTTTTGTACAAAATCCTACTAAATCCCTGTGAGATTTGCCCCTTCTTGATGAACCCCGGTTGTGTTGCGCCGTGTCCCCAGGACTACCAGGAGGAGATCTCTGTGGCCGAGGAGAACAAGCTGCACCTCCACCAGCTGGGGGAGCGTCTGGCACGGGCCAGCCACCGGGGAAAAGCTGCAGAAATCGAACACAAGCTGACTAAAGTCAACGACCGCTGGCAGCACCTCCTGGATCTCATTGCAGCCAGGTGAGGACTTACCGTATTTTTCCGGACCATAGGACGCACTGCCGATGAGCGGGTATCAGTGACGTGCGGTGAGGTTCATGGCTGGTGAGGCACTGACTTCATCACAGTCAGATTTACAAACATATGAACCCTAAAGAGTATCTTATTCACCATTTGATTGGCAGCAGTTAACGGGTTATGTTTAAAAGCTCATACCAGCATTCTTCCCTGCTTGGCACTCAGCATCAAGGGTTGGAATTGGGGGTTAAATCACCAACAATTATTCCCGGGCGCGGCGCCGCTGCTGCCCACTGCTCCCCTCACATCCCAGGGGGTGATCAAGGGGATGGGTCAAATGCAGAGGACATATTTCACCACACCTAGTGTGTGTGTGACAATCATTGCTACTTTAACTCATTGGCGTTGTTAGGCCTATTTTAGGGGGGCTCAAGCCCCCCTAAAATATTCTTAAGCCCCCCTAAATAATTTGGTGTTTTTTTTGTTTTTTTTTACAAATAAATGCCGACATATTCATTATAAAGTGGCCCAAATATGAGTTTAAATAAATAATCATATAACCTGTTATTATTCACTCAGTTTCCCCTCACTTCGTAGCGTAAGGTAGAGAGCCCCCTTCGTGCGTCGGTATCCAATCCATTCCACTTGTTCATATAGAAAATGCCCACATCACTCAAATTCCAGCCCGCATTTTCTCTGCGACCTTGCTTGCGGTCCTGCAGGTGTACGAAGCACATTATCTTCCTTTACAATGAGTGAAGCTGCACAAAACCTTGTGTGTGCAATTGTAAATCATTTATTTTTTAAGTTTTGTGTTTCTTGTAGAATCTATATAAAGTAATGTACATTAGCCTATTGTTAAAATAATGGAAAAAACATCATTAAATATATTTGTTTTATTGTATTGTTACATTAATAGCTGTTTTATTATTATAGGATGGCTTGTTAAACATTTCATAGGATTTTCAGAGGGAGGAAAAACCAAGACATTTAATATAAAATGTAAAATGAATAAATACATTAAAAAAAAAAGAAAATATATGGTTAAAAGCCATCGTCCCGGGGAGCATTTCATTTCGTCCCGTGCATTTTTTAAAGATAATAATAATAACAATGAATAATTTCTAAGTCTTTGTTAGCCGTTTGTGAAGTTTTGTGCTCGTGCGTAACATTCGCTCGCATCCTGTGCATCTCCTGGGGGCAAAGCCCCCCCTGTCCTTAAAAGCTAGTGACGCCCCTGCTTTAACTTAACTTTAACTTTACACATACAAACTGTAGCACACAAAAAAGCACATTTAATAAAAAAAAACGTTATTATGGTTTTACCTTTACTTATAAGTGCGGGAACAGTGGTGTTCGTGTTGGAGGAGTTGTGAATGAATGAAATATGAAATCCGTGCTGCAGTCTGCAGGTGTACCTAATGTAGTGTCCCAGCAGTCGTTCACGGCTCCTCCGGCGCGAGCAATGTTGTTTTTGCACTTTTTGGCTTCTTGTTAAGTGACTTTTTTTGGGTGGATTCGGTCTTGCACGTGGAGGGTTTGGGTGTGGGCTTTGGTTGGTGTGGCGTTCCCGTCGGGGGGTGCAGTCTGCGGCGAACGTGTCTTCAGCACCAGGAGGCGTGGTTACGCATGCCTCAGCCAGTGCGTCTTCGCAGCAGTTTTATGATCGCTCAGCACAAGAAATACTTTACACACATACAGTTGTTGACAAAATACACTGTACATTATATACCTCAGCTAACTAAACTATGGAAATGTATAATATAATTCATATAGCAATACAGTCTCACTGCACAGCAGGCCAGCAGTTAGCCGAGTCATTGCGCAATCCATGTTGAGGCACTGAGTGACGCGCCTCAACTGGCTGCTGTTCACCGCACCGTCTCTTCTCAGTATTTGAACGGCAAATGTGAAAATTCAGCGATTTTGAATAAAAATAATCTAAAACTGGTGAAGTTAAATGGAAAATAACTTTATAGTATAATCACTGGATACATATAACAATTAAATTTTTTTTTTTTCTTTTTACATTTTTTTCTTTCCATGATGGCAGGTGAGGCCCCGCCTCACCTGCCTCTAGTGACCGCACGTCACTGGCGGGTATAGTCAGGTCTTTTTTTATACAAAAGGCGCACCGGATTATAAGGCGCATTAAAAGGGAGATAATATGATTTTTTTCCTAAATGTAAAAGACTTCCTTGTGGTCTACATAACATGTAATGGTGGTTCTTTGGTCAAAATGTTGCATAGGTGATGTTTTACACATCATCTTCAAGCATACTTGCCAACCCTCCCGGATTTTCCGGGAGACTCCCGAAATTCAGCGCCTCTCCCGAAAACCTCCCGGGACAAATTTTCTCCCGAAAATCTCCCGAAATTCAGGCGGAGCTGGAAGCCACGCCCCCTCCAGCTCCATGCGGACCTGAGTGACGTCAGGTGCGCAACACCGCGTAAATCGTTGGCCAACCAAAAAGTAACCCCAGTACGCTATAGCCAACATTCACCAGGAGATGGCAACAGACAAACATAGATCACTCTATTACATTCCTCCCCTTTTAGAAATGTATAGAAGTTACTCAAAATAAATAAACAACCCAACCAAAAAATGCAGCAGCTCAATTAAAAAACTGTATTTAAGCCACATTCTTTTCTTTTTTTTTTTAAGAACTGAACTCTTAACCCTCATTTGTAAAAAATAACATGCTTATTATACAAACAGTATTTGTACACCTTTAACACAGATTTTTATACTGTCTTCAGAGATTCAGTTTTTTTGGTGGTACTCAAAACCTTTCTGGGTACCTGTGAAAGGGTGTTCAGCATGGTTGGAAAAATAGTGACAGAGAATAGAACAAGGATGGACAATTCAACCCTTAACTCAACAATGAGTAGATGAGTGCTATGTGTGTGTATATGTGTAAATAAATGAACACTGAAATTCAAGTATTTCTTTTATTTATATATATATATATATATATATATATATATATATATATATATATATATATATATATATATATATATATGTCTTAATAAGGTTATCCAAAAAATAGTGCTCGATACCGTAGTAGAGCGCAATATATGTATGTGTGGGAAAAAAAATCACAAGACTACTTCATCTCTACAGGCCTGTTTCATGAGGGGGTTCCCTCAATCGTGATGATTGAGGGAACCCCCTCATGAAACAGGCCTGTAGAGATGAAGTAGTCTTGTGATTTTTTTCCCCCACACATACATATATATATATATATATATATATATATATATACATATATATATATAATAAAATAAATATATATATACCTAGGATTCACTGAAAGTCAAGTATTTCTTATATATATATATATATATATATATATATGAAATACTTGACTTGGTGAATTCTAGCTGTAGATATACTCCTCCCCTCTTAGCCCCGCTCCCAACCACGCCCCCGCCCCGCCCCGACCACGCCTCCCCCACCCCCCACCCCCCCACCTCCCGAAATTGGAGGTCTCAAGGTTGGCAAGTATGTCTTCAAGTCACTTTCTGACAGTCTTTTCAGGATGCGCCGTTTTGTGGGCGGGTCTTATTTACGTGGCTCACCTTCGACAGCGTCTTCTTTGTTGTAGCGTGCATGCATTAAACAATGTACCGTATTTTTCGGAGTATAAGTCGCACCGGCCGAAAATGCATAATAAAGAAGGAAAAAAACATATATAAGTCACACTGGAGTATAAGTCGCATTTTTGGGGGGAAATGTATTTGATAAAAGCCAACACCAAGAATAGACATTTGAAAGGCAATTTAAAATAAATGAAGAATAGTGAACAACAGGCTGAATAAGTGTACGTTATATGAGGCATAAATAACCAACTGGTATGTTAACGTAACATATTATGGTAAGAGTCATTCAAATAACTATAACATATAGAACATGCTATACGTTTACCAAACAATCTGTCACTCCTAATCGCTAAATCCCATGAAATCTTATACGTCTAGTCTCTTACGTGAATGAGTTAAATAATATTATTTGATATTTTGCGCTAATGTGTTTGTCACGTTCAAACACAGGACATCTATTAAACAAGACAAAAGGCAAGGAATCAAACAGAGACAGAATTCAATTTGGACTCTTACAGTGTCTTAGCACGCTCTGACGAAGAAGGTTTTCGTCTCCTCTTTTAATTCAGATGTTCCATGTTCACGCACCAACATATGTCACAGCAGGAATGGTAAGTGTGTAAAAGAGTCATTGTTTTCGGTCGCTTTGAAGTCCAAGAAGAGGATTTCTCGGGCTTGGGCTCTTCCTGGATCCAGCTGGGGCAGGTGTTGGAGGACAATGGATAACCCCTCCCGTCTCCTGTCCACAGCGACTTCAAGAGGGCAGCGGGTCGTAAATAGCGTTGACTTCAGTTACCAAATAGTTGGAAGAGAGTTTGTGAAATACTTCAAAGAGAGTTCCTCTGGAAGTTTGAGCAGATCCTGCCATCTGTCCGTGTTGAAATCACAGTGGAGTTTCACGAGCCTTCTTCCTCTTGTTAGGCCTCGAAATACAGCCTTCATCTTCTCATCAGGAACATAATGCAATATGATGTTTCTTTTGTGATAACTTACAAACAATTATTCCAACAGTGTTAATCATTTCACACATAAGTCGCTCCTGAGTATAAGTCGCACCCCCGGCCAAACTACGAAAAAAAACTGCGACTTATCGTTCGAAAAATACGGTAACCAGGTTTTCCGAAATAAATCAACTCAAGTTATGGAAAAAAAATGCCAACATGGCACTGCCATATTTATTATTGAAGTCACAAAGTGCATAATTTTTTTTTAACATGCCTCAAAACAGCAGCTTGGAATTTGGGACATGCTCTCCCTGAGAGAGCATGAGGAGGTTGAGGTGGGCGGGGTTGAGGGGTAAGGGGTAGCGGGGGGTGTATATTTGTATTTGTTCTGTTGTGTTTATGTTGTGTTACGGTGCGGATGTTCTCCCGAAATGTGTTTGTCATTCTTGTTTGGTGTGGGTTCACAGTGTGGCGCATATTTGTAACAGTGTTAAAGTTGTTTATACGGCCACCCTCAGTGTGACCTGTATGGCTGTTGACCAAGTATGCGTTGCATTCACTTGTGTGTGTGAAAAGCCGTAGATATTATGTGATTGGGCCGGCACGCAAAGGCAGTGCCTTCAAGGTTTATTGGCGCTCTGTACCGTATTTTCCGCACTATAAGGCGCACCTTCAATGAATGGCCCATTTTAAAACTTTGTTCATATATAAGGCGCACCGCATTATAAGGAGCACCTTATTATAAGGCGCATTGAATAGACGCTACAGTAGAGGCTGGGGTTGCGAGACCTGATGTGGCTCAATATTGGTCCATATATAAGGCGCACCGGATTATAAGGCGCTCTGTCAGCTTTTGAGAAAACTGGAGGTTTTTAGGTGCGCCTTGTCGGAGGCAGATATTTACATATATCCGAATTTAAGTGTTACTTCTTTTATTTCATAGTCATAATTGAAAACAGCTCGTGTTTTTCCATTTGTTCTCTTTCTGTTTGTCTGCAAGTAAACTGTGTGTGTTAACCTTGAAGCTTTGGAATGTAAGAAAGAGAGATAATGTGTATGTGTTTTGACTAGAGAGACTTAAGAGGGGAGAGGGTTTTTTCGGGAGGACAGACCATCTTACGGGCGCAATTGAATGTTCTATGCTGGACTGGTCTCAATGTATATCTGCAAAGCTTTGCAAATATATTACAAAATACCTATTCTAGTGTCTGGTGGTTTTTCAACTCAGCTTTAAGTGTCGTAAAGAGCTTGGGAGCGACTTGTGACTTGAATTCCCTGGGAGGAACAACTGGTCCAAAACGCAACAGCCTTATAGTGCGGAAAATACGGTACTTCCCCCTACGTCCGTGTACACAGCGGCGTTTTAAAAAGTCATGCATTTTACTTTTTGAAACCGATACCGATAATTTCCGATATTCCATTTTAAAGCATTTATCGGCCGATAATATCGGCAGTCCGATATTATCGGACATCTCTATTTTCAATGGAACATTTAAAGTTTTGGTGTTATTTACTGCCATCATATTGCGGTCTACACGTATCTCTTATGTATGACTGCCATCTACTGGTCACACTTATCATTACACCATGTACCAAATACAATTGCTTCGAGGTCAGTAAGCACAAACCAGAATTATTCCGTACATTAGGCGCGCCGGGTTATAAGGCGCTCTGTCGATTTTTGAGCAAATGAAAGGATTTTAAGTGCGCCTTATAGTCCAAAAAATGCGGTACACACCTTAATGCAGGGGTCGGCAACCCAAAATGTTGAAAGAGCCATATTGGACCAAAAATACAAAAACAAATCTGTCTGGAGCCACAAAAAATGAAAAGCCATATTACATACAGATAGTGTGTCATGAGATATAAATTGAATTAAGAGGACTTAAAGGAAACTAAATGAGCTCAAATATAGCTACAAATGAGGCATAATGATGCAATATGTACATATAGCTAGTCTAAATAGCATGTTAGCATCGATTAGCTTGCAGTCATGCATTGACCAAATATGCCCGATTAGCACTCCACACAAGTCAATAACATCAACAAAACTCACCTTTGTGCATTCACGCACAACGTTAAAAGTGTGGTGGACAAAATGAGAAAGAAAAAGAAAGTGGCATAAAACACGTCCTAGAAAGTCGGAGAAAGTTATACATGTAAACAAACTACGGTGAGTTCAAGGACCGCCAAAATTAGTAGGACAAAACGGCGCTCCCCAAATACTCGAATCAGTGAAGCATGTTTAATACAAACCAGGGGTGCTCACACTTTTTCTGCAGGCGAGCTACTTTTCAATTGATCAAGTCGTGGGGATCTACCTCATTCATATATAGAATTTATATTTACTTATTTATGAAATATATGTTTTTGTTAACAAGTTAAAGGTGTTTAATGATAATGCAAGCATGTTTAACACATATAGTTAATATTGTTAATACATTAAAGGTGTTTAATGATAATACAAGTATGTTTAATACATATAGTTAATATTGTTAACAAGTTAAAGGTGTTTAAAGATAATGCAAGCATGTTTAACACATATAGTTAATATTGTTAACAAGTTAAAGGTGGTTAAAGATAATACAAGCATGTTTAACACATTTAGTTAATATTGTTAACAAGTTAAAGGTGTTTAAAGATAATGCAAGCATGTTTAACAAATATAGTTAATATTGTTAACAAGTTAAAGGTGGTTAAAAATAATACAAGCATGTTTAACACAAATAGTTAATATTGTTAACAACTTAAAGGTGGTTAAAGATAATACAAGCATGTTTAACACATTTAGTTAATATTGTTAACAAGTTAAAGGTGTTTAAAGATAATGCAAGCATGTTTAACACATATAGTTAATATTGTTAACAAGTTAAAGGAGGTTAAAAATAATACAAGCATGTTTAACACAAATAGTTAATATTGTTAACAACTTAAAGGTGGTTAAAGATAAAACAAGCATGTTTAACACATATAGTTAATATTGTTAACAAGTTAAAGGTGTTTAAAGATAATGCAAGCATGTTTAACACATATAGTTAATATTGTTAACAAGTTAAGGTGTTTAGAGATAATACAAGTATGTTTAACACATATAGATTCCTTACTTTCATGAAGACAAGAATATAAGTTGGTGTATTACCTGATTCTGATGACTTGCATTGATTGGAATCAGACAGTGGTGCTGATAATGTCCGCATTTTCGAATGGAGGAGAAAAAAAGTCCTCCTTTCTGTCCAATACCACATGAAAGTGGTTGGTTTTTGGCATCTTATTTGTCCAGCTTCTGTACTCCTTTGTATACACTTTACAAGAAATACATTGTCGGCAAACTCCGTAGCTTGCTAGCTTGTGCACGCCAGCTTTCTGAGACTCTTATTTTGGTAGCGCAGGCAGGATGAAGAAGCGCTTTTATTGTGCAACTGTGCAGTCGGTCTTTGGAGTTTTGACGACTGGTACGGCGCCAGAGTCTGTTGAAATAAAGTGTTTCTCGCCTTCCAGTCGGTAATTTTAATGAGCTGGCAGCAGCCAGCGTCATCTCAGAAGACCCTCGGGTGCCGTGAATGTCAATCAAGTGACGAAAGTGACGTCATAGTGAAGATTTATGATCGCTCATTTTTAGGACTATTTTTTTAATGCCTAGCTGGTGATCGACTGACACACCTTCCGAAATCGCACTAACAAAATAAGAGTCTCAGAAAGCTGGCGTGCACAAGCTAGCAAGCTACGTAGTTTGCCGACAATGTATTTCTTGTAAAGTGTATACAAAGGAGTACAGAAGCTGGACAAATAAGATGCCAAAAACCAACCACTTTCATGTGGTATTGGACAGAAAGAAGGACTTTTTTCTCCTCCATTCGAAAATGCGGACGTTATCAGCACCTACTGTCTGATTCCAATCAATGCAAGTCACCAGAATCAGGTAATACACCAACTTATATTCTTGTCTTCATGAAAGAAAGGAATCTATATGTGTTAAACATGCTTGTATTATCTTTAAACACCTTTAACTTGTTAACAATATTAACTATATGTGTTAAACATGCTTGTATTATCTTTAAACACCTTTAACTTGTTAACAATATTAACTATATGTGTTAAACATGCTTGTATTATCTTTAAACTCCTTTAACTTGTTAACAATATTAACTATATGTGTTAAACATGCTTGTATTATCATTAAACACCTTTAACTTGTTAACAATATTAACTATATGTGTTAAACATGCTTGTATTATCTTTTAACACCTTTAACTTGTTAACAATATTAACTATATGTGTTAAACATGCTTGTATTATCTTTAAACACCTTTAACTTGTTAACAATATTAACTATATATGTTAAACATGCTTGTATTATCTATAAACACCTTTAACTTGTTAACAATATTAACTATATGTGTTAAACATGTTTGTATTATCTTTAAACTCCTTTAACTTGTTAACAATATTAACTACATGTGTTAAACATGCTTGTATTATCTTTTAACACCTTTAACTTGTTAACAATATTAACTATGTGTTAAACATGTTTGTATTATCTTTAAACACCTTTAACTTGTTAACAATATTAACTATATGTGTTAAACATGCTTGTATTATCTTTAAACACCTTTAACTTGTTAACAATATTAACTACATGTGTTAAACATGCTTGTATTATCATTAAACACCTTTAACTTGTTAACAATATTAACTATATGTGTTAAACATGCTTGTATTATCTTTTAACACCTTTAACTTGTTAACAATATTAACTATATGTGTTAAACATGTTTGTATTATCTTTAAACACCTTTAACTTGTTAACAATATTAACTATGTGTTAAACATGTTTGTATTATCATTAAACACCTTTAACTTGTTAACAATATTAACTATATGTATTAAACATGCTTGTATTATCATTAAACACCTTTAATTTATTAACAATATTAACTATGTGTTAAACATGCTTGTATTATCTTTAAACACCTTTAACTTGTTAACAATATTAACTATGTGTTAAACATGTTTGTATTATCATTAAACACCTTTAACTTGTTAACAATATTAACTATATGTGTTAAACATGCTTGCATTATCTTTAAACACCTTTAAATTGTTAACAATATTAACTATATGTATTAAATATGTATTAAACATGCTTGTATTATCATTAAACACCTTTAATTTATTAACAATATTAACTATGTGTTAAACATGCTTGTATTATCTTTAAACACCTTTAACTTGTTAACAATATTAACTATGTGTTAAACATGTTTGTATTATCATTAAACACCTTTAACTTGTTAACAATATTAACTATATGTGTTAAACATGCTTGTATTATCTTTTAACACCTTTAACTTGTTAACAATATTAACTATATGTATTAAACATGCTTGTATTATCTTTAAACACCTTTAACTTGTTAACAATATTAACTATATGTGTTAAACATGTTTGTATTATCTTTAAACACCTTTAACTTGTTAACAATATTAACTATGTGTTAAACATGTTTGTATTATCATTAAACACCTTTAACTTATTAACAATATTAACTATATGTGTTAAACATGCTTGTATTATCATTAAACACCTTTAACTTATTAACAATATTAACTATATGTGTTAAACATGCTTGCATTATCTTTAAACTCCTTTAACTTGTTAACAATATTAACTATATGTGTTAAACATGCTTGTATTATCTTTAAACACCTTTAACTTATTAACAATATTAACTATATGTGTTAAACATGCTTGTATTATCATTAAACACCTTTAACTTGTTAACAATATTAACTATATGTGTTAAACATGCTTGTATTATCTTTAAACACCTTTAACTTGTTAACAATATTAACTATATGTGTTAAACATGTTTGTATTATCTTTAAACACCTTTAACTTGTTAACAATATTAACTATATATGTTAAACATGTTTGTATTATCTTTAAACACCTTTAACTTGTTAACAATATTAACTATATGTGTTAAACATGCTTGTATTATCTTTAAACACCTTTAACTTATTAACAATATTAACTATATATGTTAAACATGCTTGTATTATCATTAAACACCTTTAACTTGTTAACAATATTAACTATATGTGTTAAACATGCTTGTATTATCTTTAAACACCTTTAACTTGTTAACAATATTAACTATATGTATTAAACATTCTTGTATTATCATTAAACACCTTTAATTTATTAACAATATTAACTGTGTTAAACATGTTTGTATTATCATTAAACACCTTTAACTTGTTCACAATATTAACTATATGTGTTAAACATGCTTGTATTATCTTTAAACACCTTTAAGTTGTTAACAATATTAACTATATATGTTAAACATGCTTGTATTATCATTAAACACCTTTAATTTATTAACAATATTAACTATGTGTTAAACATGCTTGTATTATCTTTAAACTCCTTTAACTTGTTAACAATATTAACTATATGTGTTAAACATGCTTGTATTATCTTTAAACACCTTTAACTTGTTAACAATATTAACTATACGTGTTAAACATGCTTGTATTATCATTAAACACTTTTAACTTGTTAACAATATCAACTATATGTGTTAAACATGCTTGTATTATCATTAAACACTTTTAACTTGTTAACAATATTAACTATATGTGTTAAACATGCTTGTATTATCTTTTAACACCTTTAACTTGTTAACAATATTAACTATATGTGTTAAACATGTTTGTATTATCTTTAACCACCTTTAACTTGTTAACAATATTAACTATATGTGTTAAACATGTTTGTATTATCTTTAAACACCTTTAAGTTGTTAACAATATTAACTATATGTGTTAAACATTCTTGTATTATCTTTAAACACCTTTAACTTGTTAACAATATTAACTATATGTATTAAACATTCTTGTATTATCATTAAACACCTTTAATTTTTTAACAATATTAACTATATGTGTTAAACATGCTTGCATTATCTTTAAACACCTTTAACTTGTTAACAAAAACATATATTTCATAAATAAGTAAATATAAATTATATATATGAATGAGGTAGATCCCCACGACTTGATCAATTGAAAAGTAGCAAACTAAGGTGAGTTCAAGGACCGCCAAAATTAGTAGGACAAAACGGCGCTCCCCAAATTCTCGAATCCGTGAAGCATGTTTAATATAAACAGTGTGCTTTATAACAATTAGGGAGGTTTGTGTCATGTTTTTCCTCCTACAGAAACCATATTAACACAAAAAATATATTTTTTTGCCCTCATCTTTTTTCCATTTTTCGTACATTTTTGAAAAAGCTCCAGAGAGCCACCAGGGCGGCGCTAAAGAGCCTTAATGCAAAGTCTGCCTGCATGGTGGTAACCTTCTGATGGTCGTTGTCAGGGTGAAGAAGCTGAGAGAGACTCTGGTGGCCGTGCAGCAGCTGGACAAAAACATGAGCGGCCTGCGTTCCTGGCTGGCCCACATCGAGACCGAGCTGTCTCAGCCCATCGCCTACGACGCCTGTGACTTTCAGGACATCCAGCGCAAACTGGATCAGCAGCAGGTAACACGCACGCCGCTTTTATTACCGCGGAGGATTTGCGGTTTCAACGAGTGAACGTCCTCGCACAGGAGCTGCAGAGCGACATCGAGAAGCACAGCACGGGAGTGGCGTCCGTGCTCAATCTGTGCGAGGTGCTCCTGCACGACTGCGACGCCTGCGCCACCGACGGCGAGTGCGAATCCATCCAGCAGGCCACGCGCAGCCTGGACCGCCGCTGGAGGAGCATCTGCGCCTCCTCCATGGAGAGGAGACTCAAGTAGGACACGGTCAGTCAGGGAACAACCTCGCTCACGCCCACTCGACTCCCGTCTTGTTTGTCAGGATCGAGGAGACGTGGCGTTTGTGGCAGAAGTTCCTGGAGGACTTTTCACGCTTTGAGGAGTGGCTGGCCACCTCCGAGAAGACGGCTGCTCTGCCAAACTCCTCTGGGGTTTTGTACACCATAGCCAAGGAGGAACTGAAGAAGTTTGAGGTACGTCTCCTCTCGGACACAGAAATACAATGACAATTGGGACTCAACGAATATTCCATTAAATTGATTAGAATAAAGCTGCCATTTATATTCTGTTGCTTCGATTCATCGTTAAATGAATAAAAATGCATGAAATCCGGATCGCATAGAAAAAAAGGCCAAACAATTTGAATAGAAGGTAAAAGATGGTAAATAGAAGGTAATAGACATGAATTTGTCAATACTTGGTCTTGGGTGTTTGCTTTTCCGGGATGCAACGGAAAGTTGGCACGGGCGAGACGGGAATTAAGGTACATGATTTATTTAATATATCAAAAAAATAGTACAAACGAAAAGCGCGCACAGTGGCGGAGAATAAACTATGAAACCAAAAGACTATAGCAAAAAAAGTACAAATGAAAAGCACGCACAGTGGCGGAAACTATGAACAATTAAACAAAACATTAACTGTGGGCTTGATAAACAAAAACTTACTTGGCATGGAACCGGCATGAAAAAAAGAGCAGCAAGGATCATAAGGGTGTGCAGAAGCATATATGGTAGTGATGGGTTGATGAGGCGTCATGAAGCGTTTCGACACATTGCAAAACTGTATTGATACTGTGTCGATACTGTGTCACTAAATACTGACATCTGCTGGACATTAAAAATCCCTACAGGCAACCTATGGACCGACTCAACTGACACTGATTTGATGCCCTAGTACAGGGGTCACCAACCTTTTTGAAACCAAAAACTACTTCTTGGGTACTGATTAATGCGAAGGGCTACCAGTTTGATACACACTTAAATAAATAAATATATTGTATACCTACTCAGTGGCCTAGTGGTTAGAGTGTCCGTCCTGAGATCGGTAGGTTGGGAGTTCAAATCCCGGCCGAGTCATACCAAAGACTTTAAAAATGGGACCCATTACCTCCCTGCTTGGCACTCAGCATCAAGGGTTGGAATTGGGGGTTAAATCACCAAAATGATTCCCGGGCGCAGCCACCGCTGCTGCCCACTGCTCCCCTCACCTCCCAGGGGGTGATCAAGGGTGATGGGTCAAATGCAGAGAATAATTTCGCCACACCTAGTGTGTGTGTGACAGTCATTGGTACTTTAACTTTAACTTTAACTTTAAATAAATATATTGTCATTTGTAAGTTACACGTAAGTGTGATTTAAACAAGAATAGCTAAATAAAAAAATTTATATATATAAAAAAATGGGTATTTCTGTCTGTCATTCCGTCGTACATTTTTTTTTTCCTTTTACGGAAGGTTTTTTGTAGAGAATAAATGATGAAAAAAAAACACTTAATTGAACGGTTTAAAAGAGGAGAAAACACGAAAAAAATTAAAATAAAATTTTGAAACATAGTTTATCTTCAATTTCGACTCTTTAAAATTCAAAATTCAACCGACAAAAAGAAGAGAAAAACTAGCTAATTTGAATCTTTTTGAAAAAATTAAAAAAAGAATTTATGGAACATCATTAGTCATTTTTCCTGATTAAGATAAATTTTAGAATTTTGATGACATGTTTTAAATTGGTTAAAATCCAATCTGCACTTTGTTAGAATATTTAACAAATTGGACCAAGCTATATTTCTAACAAAGACAAATCAGTATTTCTTCTAGATTTTCCAGAACAAAAATTTTAAAAGAAATTCAAAATACTTTGAAATAAGATTTAAATTTGATTCTACAGATTTTCTAGATTTGCCAGAATATTTTTTTTGAATTTTAATCATAGTAAGTTTGAAGAAATATTTCACAAATATTCTTCGTCAAAAAACCAGAAGCTAAAATATGTATTGTTATTTACAATAAAAATTAAAAAAAATTACTTGAACATTGATTTAAATTGTCAGGAAAGAAGAGGAAGAAATTTAAAAGGTAAAAAAATATATTTGTTTAAAAATCCTAAAATCATTTTTAAGGTTGTATTTTTTCTCTAAAATTGTATTTCTAAAAGTAATAAGAAGCAAAGTAGAAAATAAATGAATTTATTTAAACAAGTGAAGACCCATCCATCCATCCATTTTCTACCGCTTATTCCAAGTGAAGACCAAGTTTTTAAAATATTTTCTTGGATTTTCAAATTCTATTTGAGTTTTGTCTCTTTTAGAATTAAAAATGTCGAGCAAAGCGAGACCAGCTTGCTAGTAAATAAATACAATTTAAAAAATAGAGGCAGCTCACTGGTAAGTGCTGCTCTTTGAGCTATTTTTAGAACAGGCCAGCGGGCGACTGATCTGGTCCTTACGGGCTACCTGGTGACCGCGGGCACCGCGTTGGTGACCCCTGCCCTAGTATATACAATAATATAAACCAAGTCATTGTATTTCATTTAGGATTATTTCATATCTTCATTTAAATAAAAATATATTTGTATCTTTTTTAGATACAGTCAATAAATAATGTGAACATGTATCATAACATGGAAATCTAAGAGAACGTGTTGTGGATGATTGTGGACTGGGAATTTTTTTTATTTATTTTTTTTACACATTTTTATTAAAAAAAAAAAAAAAAAAGTTTTTCCGACGTATTACATTTTAGACGATTTCTCTTAGTTATTATTTCTCCGGCTGTAGAAAAGACACGCTCACAGGGCACAGAGGAGGCGTCAGTGCGACACAGTTGGCGTATCGGTCACGTGACCAAAACAGCTCATGATCGGTCACGTGACTTTCTAAAAGCGGTACGCGCACCGACACAGGGTTTTGCTCTATGAGCTCGACGCATGCGCCGATGCATCGGTGTTGCCGGACCCATCACTAATATATGGGGTGATGTCGTCAGGACGAACAACAGAAAATGAATGAACTTAAATGCTATGGACATGATTAGTGAAAGCAGGTGCGTGACTCAAAACGTGAAACAGGTGCGTGACGTGACAGGTGAAAACTAATGGTTGCTATGGTGACCAGACAAGGGAGTGAAAAGACAGAAACTAAACAAAACAGGACTTAAAACAAAACGTGATAATACAGACATGACAGAATTAAAGGTCAAAGAAGGTGAGAAAAGGTAAAAGAAGGTCAATAGAAGGTAAAACAAGTTAGATAAAAGGTGTAAATAGATCAAATATAAAAGAAGTTCAATATAATGTAAAAAGGGCAGCACGGTGGACGAGGGGTAGTGATGGGTCCGCCAACACCGATGCATCGGCGCATGCGTCGAGCTCATAGAGCAAAACCCTGTGTCGGTGCGTGTACCGCTTTTAGAAAGTCACGTGACCGATCATGAGCTGTTTTGGTCACGTGACCGATACGCGAACTGTGTCGCACTGACGCCTCCTCTGTGCCCTGTGAGCGTGTCTTTTCTACAGCCCGATAAATAATAACTAAGAGAAATCGTCTAAAATTTAATATGTCGGAAAAACTTTTTTTTTTTTTTTTTTTTTTATAAAAATGTGTAAAAAATAAAATTAAAACAATTCCCAGTCCACAATCATCCACAACACGTTCTCTTAGATTTCCATGTTATGATACATGTTCACATTATTTATTGACTGTATCTAAAAAAGATACAAATATATTTTTATTTAAATGAAGATATGAAATAATCCTAAATGAAATACAATGACTTGGTTTATATTATTGTATATACTAGGGCAGGGGTCACCAACGCGGTGCCCGCGGTCACCAGGTAGCCCGTAAGGACCAGATCAGTCGCCCGCTGGCCTGTTCTAAAAATAGCTCAAAGAGCAGCACTTACCAGTGAGCTGCCTCTATTTTTTAAATTGTATTTATTTACTAGCAAGCTGGTCTCGCTTTGCTCGACATTTTTAATTCTAAAAGAGACAAAACTCAAATAGAATTTGAAAATCCAAAAAATATTTTAAAGACTTGGAATAAATGGTAAAAAATGGATGGATGGATGGGTCTTCACTTGTTTAAATAAATTAATATATTTTTTACTTTGCATCTTATTACTTTTAGATATACAATTTTAGAGAAAAAATACAACCTTAAAAATTATTTTAGGATTTTTAAACAAATATACCTTTTTACCTTTTAAATTTCTTCCTCTTCTTTCCTGACAATTTAAATCAATGTTCAAGTAAATTTATTTATTTTTTATTGTAAAGAATAATAAATATTTTAGCTTCTGGTTTTTCGACAAAGAATACTTGTGAAATATTTCTTCAAACTTGCTATGATTAAAATTCAAAAAAATTATTCTGGCAAATCTAGAAAATCTGTAGAATCAAATTTAAATCTTATTTCAAAGTATTTTGAATTTCTTTTAAAATTTTTGTTCTGGAAAATCTAGAAGAAATACTGATTTGTCTTTGTTAGAAATATAGCTTGGTCCAATTTGTTAAATATTCTAACAAAGTGCAGATTGGATTTTAACCGATTTAAAACATGTCATCAAAATTCTAAAATTTATCTTAATCAGGAAAAATTACTAATGATGTTCCATAAATTATTTTTTTAATTTTTTCAAAAAGATTCAAATTAGCTAGTTTTTCTCTTCTTTTTGTCGGTTGAATTTTGAATTTTAAAGAGTCGAAATTGAAGATAAACTACGTTTCAAAATTTTATTTAAATTTTTTTCTTGTTTTCTCCTCTTTTAAACCGTTCAATTAAGTGTTTTTTCATCATTTATTCTCTACAAAAAACCTTCCGTAAAAGGAAAAAAAAATGTACGACGGAATGACAGACAGAAATACCCATTTTTTTATATATATAAATTTATTTATTTAGCTATTCTTGTTTAAATCACACTTACGCGTAACTTACAAATGACAATATTTTTATTTAAGTGTGTATCAACTGGTAGCCCTTCGCATTAATCAGTACCCAAGAAGTAGTTTTTGGTTTCAAAAAGGTTGGTGACCCCTGTACTAGGGCATCAAATCAGTGTCAGTTGAGTCAGTCCATAGGTTGCCTGTAGGGATTTTTAATGTCCAGCAGATGTCAGTATTTAGTGACACAGTATCGACACAGTATCAATACAGTTTTGCAATGTGTCGAAACGCTTCATGACGCCTCATCAACCCATCACTAGACTATAGCAAAAAAGTACAAATGAAAAGCACGCACAGTGGCGGAAACTATGAACAATTAAACAAAACATTAACTGTGGCTTGATAAACAAAAACTTACTTGGCATGGAACCGGCATGAAAAAAGAGCAGCAAGGATCATAAGGGTGTGCAGAAGCATATATGGGGTGATGTCGTCAGGACGAACAACAGAAAATGAATGCACTTAAATACTATGGACATGATTAGTGAAAGCAGGTGCGTGACTCAAAACGTGAAACAGGTGCGTGACGTGACAGGTGAAAACTAATGGTTGCTATGGTGACCAGACAAGGGAGTGAAAAGACAGAAACTAAACAAAACAGGACTTAAAACAAAACATGATAATACAGACATGACAGAATTAAAGGTCGAAGAAGGTGAGAAAAGGTAAAAGAAGGTCAATAGAAGGTAAAACAAGTTAGATAGAAGGTGTAAATAGATCAAATATGAAAGAAGTTCAATATACCGTATTTTCCGCACCATAAGGCGCCCTGGGTTAAAAGCCGCGCCTTCAATGAACGGCATATTTCAAAACTTTGTCCACCTATAAGCCGCCCCGTGTTGTAAGCTGCATCTAACTGCGCTAAAGGAATGTCAAAAAAACAGTCAGATAGGTCAGTCAAACTTTAATAATATATTAAAAACCAGCGTTCTAACAACTCTGTTCACTCCCAAAATGTACGCAAATGTGCAATCACAAACATACGTATATCAACATGGACAGAGCTGCGTGAAAAAAGCCAAGTTTAAGCTCTTCGCGTAAACTTAAACTTACCTTAACCACTCGCTCATCTTTTCTTCATCCATCCCTTCGAGTTAGCTTTTATGATGACGCCGGCTGGAAAGGTCTCTTTTGGCAAGGTCTTCCTTTTGAATATCACCATGGGTGGAAGTTTCTGGCCATTAGCATGGCAAGCTAGAACCACAGTGAAGGATGACTTCTCATTCCCTGTGGTGCGAATATTCACCGTACGTGCTCCCGTTGTATCCACAGTGCGGTTCACAGGAATATCAGTTGCTGTGAAATAGTAATCCGTGTGCGGATGGAGAGATTGCGTCTTTTCATGAACCGGATCCCTGTCGCTTAGTAGGAGCCATTTTGTGGTCTTTACAGATGTAAACACACAAAGGAAATGAAACGTACGGTAATATCCGCGCGCTTTTTCTTCTTCTACGCGGGCGGGTGGTTGCTTACAGTAGAAGAAGAAGCGCTTCCTGTTCTATGGGGGCGGGTGCTTACCTTGGCGGTTGCTTGCGTAGAAGAAGAAGCGCTTCCTGTTCTACCGGGAAAAAAGATGGCGGCTGTTTACCGAAGTTGCGAAACCTAAACTTTATGAAAATGAATCTTAATATTAATCCATATATAAAGCGCACCGGGTTAAAAGCCGCACTGTCAGCTTTTGAGTAAATTTGTGGTTTTTAGGTGCGGCTAATAGTGCGGAAAATACGGTAATGTAAAAAGGGCAGCACGGTGGACGAGGGGTTAGTGCGTCTCACATAGGAAGGTGCTGGGTTCGATCCTGCGCTGGGGATCTTTCCGTGTGGAGTTTGCATGTTCTCCCCGTGACTGCGTGGGTTCTACTCCGGCTTCCTCGCACCTCCAAAAGACATGCACCTGGGGATAGGTTGATTGGCAACACTAAATGGTCCCTAATGTGTGAATGTTGTCCGTCTATCTGTGTTGGGCCTGTGATGAGGTGGCGACTTGTCCAGGGTGTACACCGCCTTCCGCCCGAATGCAGCTGAGATAGGCTCCAGCGCCCCCACGACCCCGAACACGGGACAAGCGGGAGAAAATGGATGGATGGATGGATAAAATAAGTGCAATATAATGTAAAAAGGGTAAAAGAAAGTCCAAAAGCAGTGAAGTTGTCACATTGTGTAAATGGTAAATAAAACCAGAATACAACAAATCCTTTTCAACTTATATTCAATTGAATAGACTGCAAAGACAATATATTTCATGTTCACACTGAGAAACTTCTTCTTTTTTTTTTTTTTGCAAATACTCATTAAATTAGAATTTAATGGCAGCAACACATTGCAAAGAAGTTGTCACATGGGGCATTTTTACCACTGTGTTACATGGCCTTTCCTTTTAACAGTCCGGGGGTCTCCGTTGTGCTATTTTAGGCTTCATAATGCGCCACACATTTTCAATGGGAGACAGGTCTGGACTACAGGCAGGCCAGTCTAGTACCCGCATTATTTTACATTGTCTTACTGAAATAAGCAGGGGCGTCCATGATAACGTTGCTTGAATGGCAACATATGTTGCTCCAAAAGCTGGATGTATCTTTCAGCATTAATGGCGCCTTCACAGATGTGTAAGTTACCCATGCCTTGGCCACTAATACACCCCCATACCATCACACATGCTGCCTTTTACACTTTGCGCCTAGAACAGTCCGGATGGTTCTTTTCCTCTTTGGTCCGAAGGACACAACGTCCTCAGTTTCCAAAAAAAAAATTGAAATGTAGACTCGTCAGACCACTGAACACTTTTACACTCTGTATCAGTCCATGTTAGACAAGCTCGGGCCCGGCGAAGCCGGCGGCGTTTTTGGGTGTTGTTGATTGTCACGTTCAAACACAGGACATCTATTAAACAAGACAAAAGGCAAGGAATCAAACAGAGACAGAATTCAATTTGGACTCAATATTGAGGAGAGACATGGCCGCTGCACTCTCTGCACAGTCCTGCACCACGCTCTGACGAAGAAGGTTTTCGTCTCCTCTTTTAATTCAGATGTTCCATGTTCATGCACCAACATATGTCACAGCAGGAATGGTAAGTGTGTAAAAGAGTCATTGTTTTCGGTCGCTTTGAAGTCCAAAAAGAGGATTTCTCAGGCTTGGGCTCTTCCTGGATCCAGCTGGGGCAGGTGTTGGAGGACAATGGATAACCCCTCCCGTCTCCTGACCACAGTGACTTCAAGAGGGCAGCGGGTCGTAAACAGCGTTGACCTCGGTCACCAAACAGTTGGAAGAGAGTTTGTGAAATACTTCAAAGAGAGTTCGTTTAACATTTCAAAGAGAGTTCCTCTGGAAGCTGAGCAGATCCTGCCATCTGTCCGTGTTGAAATCACAGTGGAGTTTTACGAGCCTTCTTCCTCTTGTTAGGCCTCGAAAGACAGCATTCATAATACAACGTTTCTTTTGTGATAACTTACAAACAATTATTATTCCAACATTGATAAATGGTTTTGGCTTTGCATAGTAGAGTTTTAACTCGCACTTACAGATGTAGCGACCAACTGTAGTTACCGACAGTGGTTTTCTGAAGTGTTGCTGAGCCCATGTGGTGATATCCTTTACACACTGATGTCACTTTTTTGATGCGGTACAGCCTGAAGAATGGAAGGTCCATAATATCATCGCTTACAGTGATTTCTCCAGATTCTCTGAACCTTTTGATGATATTACGGAGTGTAGATGGTGAAATCCCTAAATTCCTTGTTGAGAAATGTTGTTCTTAAACAATTTGCTCAGGCATTTGTTGACAAAGTGGTGACCCTCGCCCCGGCCTTGTTTGTGAATGACTGAGCATTTCATGGAAGCTTCTTTTATACCCAATCACGGCACCCACCGGTTCCCAATTAGCCTGTTCACCTGTGGGATTTTCCCAATAAGTGTTTGATGAGCATTCCTCAACTTTCTCAGTCTTTTTTGCCACTTGTGCCAGCTTTTTTGAAACACGTCGCAGGCATCAAATTCCAAATGAGCTAATATTTGCAAAAAATAACACAATTTTCCAGTGTGAACTTTAAATATCTTGTCTTTGCAGTCTATTCAATTGAATATAAGTTGAAAAGGATTCTCTTTTTATTTACCATTTACACAACGTGACAACTTCACTGCTTTTGGTGTTTTTACATTCATTTGTAAAGTGTTGTCCCCTTAGATCAGTGGTTCTCAAACTTTTTTTGTCATCCCCCACTTTGGACAAGGGGGAGTTTGCAAGCCCCACCTGCCCCCATCGCCCCAACAGAGCGCTAATGCCAAGCTTTAACATTTTCAAATTTATTGAACATCAAGTTGTATACATTCGAACTCAATAACATAAAATAACATTAAGTTCAATAATAAATAAAATAACTGTGCAGCTGTGGTATAACTTGCATCAAGTTCAATAATAAATAAAATAACTTCCATCAAGTTCAATAATAAATAAAACAAAAGTGTTATAACTTGCATCAAGTTCAATAATAAATCAAAAAAAGTGTTATAATTTGCATCACGTTCAATAATAAATAAAAAAAAGTGTTATAACTTGCATCAAGTTCAATAATAAATAAAAAAAAGTGTTATAACTTGCATCACGTCCAATAATAAATCAAAAAAAGTGTTATAACTTGTATCAAGTTCAATAATAAATCAAAAAGTGTTATAACTTGCATCAAGTTCAATAATAAATCAAATAACTTGCATCAAGTTCAATAATAAATCAAAAAAAGTGTTATAACTTGCATCAAGTTCAATAATAAATAAAACAAAAGTGTTATAACTTGCATCAAGTTCAATAATAAAAAAAAAGTGTTATAACTTGCATCAAGTTCAATAATACATCAAATAACTTGCATCAAGTTCAATAATAAGTCAAAAAAAGTGTTATAACTTGCATCAAGTTCAATAATAAATAAAACAAAAGTGTTATAACTTGCATCAAGTTCAATAATAAATAAAAAAAAGTGTTATAACTTGCATCAAGTTCAATAATAAATCAAAAAAAGTGTTATAACTTGCATCAAGTTCAATAATAAATAAAACAAAAGTGTTATAACTTGCATCAAGTTCAATAATAAATAAAACAAAAGTGTTATAACTTGCATCAAGTTCAATAATAAATCAAAAAAAGTGTTATAACTTGCATCAAGTTCAATAATAAATCAAAAAAAGTGTTATAACTTGCATCAAGTTCAATAATAAATAAAACAAAAGTGTTATAACTTGCATCAAGTTCAATAATAAATCAAAAAAAGTGTTATAACTTGCATCAAGTTCAATAATAAATCAAAAAAAGTGATATAACTTGCATCTAGTTCAATAATAAATAAAACAAAAGTGTTATAACTTGCATCAAGTTCAATAATAAATCAAAAAAAGTGTTATAACTTGCATCAAGTTCAATAATAAATAAAACAAAAGTGTTATAACTTGCATCAAGTTCAATAATAAATCAAAAAAAGTGTTATAACTTGCATCAAGTTCAATAATAAATCAAATAACTTGCATCAAGTTCAATAATAAATACAATAAAAGTGCCACTTTGCAATCTTTGCAAAAAAAAAAGGAGGAGCTATGCATTTGGCAAGACAGGGCAAGTGACAGCACTTTCCCCCAGGAGAGCCACCTTGCTTCACTGTGAAACAGCACGGCTGTATGATCAGCTCCCATTTCCTCACACAGTGCAGAGAACAGTCGCGCTTTCAGTGGTCGTGTTTTGATCAAATTTACCGCGCTCACAACATGTTAAAACCTCATCGAGTTCGGGGCTGAGCTGCCTTGACGCGAGTGCTTCCCGGTGAATGACACAGTGCGTGCCCGTCACATTTTTGTTTCTCTGCAGGCGCTGGCTCTGGCTCGACGACCTTTGAGGTGCGAGTCACAAATGTATATATTTGTGTAATTGTGATCCACACATTAGCCTGCTACCCATCCGCGCGGAAGTTTGTTCCGCTTAGCCCCGCCCCCATTAGTTACTGTTGCTATGTCTGTCAAACTTTCGCTCGTACCGAGAAATATAAAGCCTACAGTAAAAATAAGTACCGGTAATTTCCATTTATTTATATAGCGGATTTCACAGACAGAATCACAAAGTGATTTACAGTGTGGCACTGTATTCTTCAATCCAATGTCTCCACAGTCCTTCCAGAGGCAAGTCCATGAAAGCCTAACCCAGCTGGAGTTGATCAACAAGCAGTACCGCCGCCTGGCCAGAGAGAACCGCACGGACGCTTCCTGCCACCTGAAAGAGATGGCGCACAGCGCCAACCAGCGGTGGGACAACCTGCAGAAGAGGGTGGCGTCCATCCTGCGCAGGCTCAAGGTGCTTATGGCCGTTAAACAACATTTATTGTGTATCTTGAAGACTGACGCCTCCTCTTCCTGTCCAGCACTTCATCAGCCAGAGGGAGGAGTTTGAGACGGCACGGGACGCCATCCTGGTGTGGCTGACCGAGATGGACCTGCAGCTCACCAACATCGAGCACTTCTCCGAGTGCGACATCCAGGCCAAGATCAAGCAGCTCAAGGTAAGAGAGTCCGAGGACTTCTCATGGGTGCAAAACATGAACTCAGCTAAGGCAAAGCAGCACTGAACCAAGGGTCTGCTGAGTGATGGAACCTCCATTTATGCTTATTTAACAGGGTTCGTCAATTGAAAAGTTTGTGTAGTGAGGAAAATGTATCCCTAAGAAACAATGTAAATAGGAATAATTGGTTCCAGCCTTGACAAAAGTCCCTATTATAGTGAAGGTTTGTACACTTTAAACCATACTTGCCAACCCTCCCGGATTTTCCGGGAGACTCCCGAAATTCAGCGCCTCTCCCGAAAACCTCCCGGGACAAATTTTCTCCCGAAAATCTCCCGAAATTCAGGCGGAGCTGGAGGCCACGCCCCCTCCAGCTCCATGCGGACCTGGGTCCGCTTTCCCGCAATATAAAGAACGTCTACAGTAAAGCAGTCCGTCTGCCGTAAACAGCAATGTTGTGACACTCTTAAACAGGACAATACTGCCATCTAGTGCATTTGATGAAAGCACTTTTGTGCGTGCCACACAGCAATGCATCATCAGAGAGGGTGTTCAGCATGGTTAGAAAGATAGTGACAGAGAATAGAACAAGGATGGACAATTCAACCCTTAACTCAACAATGAGTAGATGAGTGTTATGTGTGTGTATATGTGTAAATAAATGAACACTGAAATTCAAGTCTTTTATATATATATTAGAGATGCGCGGATAGGCAATTATTTCATCCGCAACCGCATCAGAAAGTCGTCAACCATCCGCCATCCACCCGATGTAACATTTAATCAGAACCGCACCCGCCCGCACCCGCCCGTTGTTATATATCTAATATAGACGATGCAAGGCATTAGTGAGGTTATAAAGCTTTTGCCTGTTAAAGAAAGGAGACTGATCCAATGCAGCACAGACATTCGCGTGCCACGCTGTTACGACCCAGACGCACACCAGTGCGCAATCATATGGGAGCCGCGCTGAGCGCACCTCCAAGCGCGTCTCGCTGCCGGCGACGGCCGGGTATATGGGCCCGACGCTCCAGCGCCATCCATTTTCAGGGCTAGTTGATTCGGCAGGTGGGTTGTTACACACTCCTTAGCGGGTTCCGACTTCCATGGCCACCGTCCTGCTGTCTATATCAACCAGGGTGAGCCCCACCCCTTTCGTGAGCGCACTGCGCGCGGAGTGACCCCTGTTACGAGCCCCCGGCCACGGGGGTGGCGGGCAGGTAAGCTGCTTACCTGCTGCGCGTGACGCCGGCCGCGGCGAAGGCGGACGAGGCGGGGTGTCGGTGCGGTGGGCGCGGTGGTGACCCTGGACGTGCGTCGGGCCCTTCTCGCGGATCGCCTCAGCTACGGCTCCCGGGGGGCCCTCTCGGGGGAAGGGGCCTCGGTCCCGGACCCCGGCGAGGCGTCCCTTCTCCGCTCCGTAAAAGTGTCCATCTCTTTTTCTTTTTTTTCTTCTGTTGTGGCATATGCAGCAGGTGCCTGCTCGTTTTTCGTATGTGGGTAACAACATTTAACTATGTATATATATTTCCCAATTGGTTTAACTGCCACCCACCTGAATCTATTTAAAATCTAATTTTTTTTATTTCAACCGCCCGACCCGACCCGACCCGCAGATAAAATCTAATTTTTTTAAATTTCATCTGCCCGATCCGCGGATAATCCGCGGACTCCGCGGTTGTGCCCGCAAACCGCGCATCTCTAATATATATATATATATATATATATATGAAATACTTGACTTGGTGAATTCTAGCTGTAAATATACTCCTCCCCTCTTAACCACGCCCCCAACCACGCCCCCGCCCCAACCACGCCCCCTGCACCCACCCCCCACCCCACACCTCCCGAAATTGGAGGTCTCAAGGTTGGCAAGTATGCTTTAAACACAATATAAAATGCTGTACAGTATTGCAGTGATTCTCACACTTTTTTAACCACCTCACAAAACTTGGCTCTCCAAGTACCACCATAATGGCAACACTGAAATACAGTAATAGGCCTAAGTAGTCATTAAAAACAAGGTAGAGGTTTTATATAAGTATATTTAATACTAATATTTAATAACCACAGACCACAGAACTTTCCTCCAGAAGGTCTTATCTTTGTCCATGTGATGTCAGATGGAACAAAAATGGAGCTGTTTGGCCACAATACCCAGCAATATGTTTGGAAGAGAAAAGGTGAGGAATTTAATCCCAGGAACACCATCCCTACCGTCAAGCATGGTGGTGGTAGTATTATGCTCTGGGCCTGTTTTGCTGCCAATGGAACTGCTGCTTTAAATGGGACGATGAAAAAGGAGGATTAGCTCCAAATTGTTCAGGACAAGCTAAAATCATCAGCCCAAAGGTTGGGTCTTGGGCGCAGTTGGGCGTTCCAACAGGACAATGACCCCAAACACACGTCAAAAGTGGTAAAGAAATGGCTAAATCAGGCTAGAATGAAGGTTTTAGAATGGCCTTCCCAAAGCCCTGACTTAAAGGTGTGGACAATGCTGAAGAAACAAGTCCATGTCAGAAAAGCAACACATTTAGCCGAACTGCACCAAATTTGTCAAGAGGAGTTTTTTTTTGTACTCATTTATTTATTTTTAATACATTCACTGTAGTGTTTATTTAAAAATAAAGAAAAGGGCAATTTTGAAGGACAATGTATTGTATAATTTTGCGAAAATATTGCAATAGAGTAATTTAAAAAAAAAAGGAAAAAATAAGATTTTTTTTGTACTTATTTATTTGTAATACATTCACTGTAGTGTTTATTTATTTAAAAATAAAGAATAGAGCAATTTTGAAGGACAGCATGTTGTATAATTTTGTGAAAATATTGCAATAAAGTATTTTTTTTTAAAAAGGGGGAAAAAAATAAATAATTTGTACTTATTTATTTTTAATACATTCACTGTAGTGTTTATTTATTCAAAAATAAAGAAAAGAGCAATTTTGAAGGACAATATATTATATAATTTTGGGAAAATATTGCAATAAAGTAATTTAAGAAAAAAAAAACAAATTTTTTTGTACTTTTTTATTTTTAATACATTCACTGTAGTGAATAAAGAAAGGTCACTTTTAAAGGACAATATATTGTATAATTTTGTGAAAGTATTGCAATAAAGTAATTTTTTTTAAAAAGGAAAGAAATAAGATTTATTTTTACTTATTTATTTATTTTTAATACATTCACTGTAGTGTGTATTTATTTTTAAAAAAATACAGAAAAGGGCCATTTTGAAGGACAATCTATTATATAATTTTGTGAAAGTATTGCAATAAAGTAATTTTTTTTAAAAAGGAAAACAAATTTTTTTGTACTTATTTATTTATTTTTTACTACATCACTGTAGTGTTTATTTATTTAAAAATAAAGAAAAGGGCAATTTTGAAGGACAATATATTGTATAGTTTTGTGAAAGTATTGAAATAAAGTAATTTAAAAAAAGGAAAATATAAGATTTTTTTTGGGTACTTATTTATTTTTACTACATCACTGTAGTGTTTATTTATTTAAAAATAAAGAAAAGGGCAATTTTGAAGGACAATATATTGTATAGTTTTGTGAAAGTATTGAAATAAAGTAATTTAAAAAAAAAGGAAAAAATAAGATTTTTTTTGTACTTATTTATTTTTACTACATCACTGTAGTGTTTATTTATTTAAAAATAAAGAAAAGGGCAATTTTGAAGGACAATATATTGTATAATTTTGTGAAAATATTGCAATAAAGTAATTTTTAAAAAAAGGAAAAAAATAAGATTTTTTTTGTACTTATTTATTTTTAATACATTCACTATAGTGAATAAAGAAAAGTCACTTTTAAAGGACAATATATTGTATAATTTTGTGAAAGTATTGCAATAAATTATTTTTTTTTAAAAAGGAAAGAAATAAGATTTTTTTTTACTTATTTATTTTTAATACATTCTCTGTAGTGTGTATTTATTTAAAAATACAGAAAAGAGCCATTTTGAAGGACAAAATATTGTATCATTTTGTGAAAGTATTGCAATAAAGTAATTAAAAAAAAAGGAAAAAAATACGATTTTTTTTGTACTTATTTATTTATTTTTAATACATTCACTGCAGTGTGTATTTATTTAAAAATAAAGAAAATGTCACTTTTAAAGGACAATATATTGTATAATTTTGTGAAAATATTGCAATAAAGTGATTTAAAAAAAATAAAAAAATAAGATTTTTTTTTTTACTTCTTTTTTTTAATACATTCACTGTAGTGTGTATTTATTCAAAAATAAAGAAAAGGGCAATTTTGAAGGACAATATATTGTATAATTTTGTGAAAGTATTGTAATAAAGTCATTAAAAAAAGGAAAAAAATACGATTTTTTTTGTACTTATTTATTTATTTTTAATACATTCACTGCAGTGTGTATTTATTTAAAAATAAAAAAAAATGTTACTTTTAAAGGACAATATATTGTATAATTTTGTGAAAATATTGCAATAAAGTAATTTAAAAAAATAAGATTTTTTTTTTTTTTTACTTTTTTTTTTTTAATACATTCACTGTAGTGTGTATTTATTCAAAAATAAAGAAAAGGGCAATTTTGAAGGACAATATATTGTATAATTTTGTGAAAGTATTGTAATAAAGTCATTAAAAAAAGGAAAAAATACGATTTTTTTTTGTACTTATTTATTTATTTTTAATACATTCACTCTAGTGTGTATTTATTTAAAAATAAAGAAAATGTCACTTTTAAAGGACAATATATTGTATAATTTTGTGAAAGTATTGCAATAAAGCCTTTTTTTTTTTTAAAGGAAAAAAAATAAGATTTTTTTCGTACTTATTTATTTATTTTTAATACATTCACTGTAGTGTGTATTTATTTTAAAATACTTTTGTAAAGTAAATCTGAACAGCCGACATGGGCATCTACACCAACTATATGATTTGCCTGAGAAGCTGGACAGGACACAAAAAAAATAAAAAAATAAAATAAAATAAAATAAAAAAATAAAAATAAATAAAAATAAAAATGAAGAAATGAAGGGAAAATTTGAAGGACAATATATTGTATAGTTTTGTGAAAGTATTGCAATAAAGTAATTAAAAAAAAGGAAAAAATAAGATTTTTTTTGTGCTTATTTGTTTATTTTTAATACATTCACTATAGTGTTTATTTATTTAAAAATAAAGAAAATGGCAATATTGAAGGACATTATATTGTATAATTTTGTGACAGTGTTAAAGTGTTAAAAAAAAAGGAAAAAATAAGAAAATATAATGTTTTTTGGGCTAAAAACATAGATCAGCATCAGCCCAGGATTTCCGCAGTGTTTTACTGACTTTGTGTCCTGCAGTCGTTCCAGCAGGAGATCTCGCTGACCACCGCCAAGATCGAGCGCATCTTCCAGCAGGGCGAGGCTCTGCTGGAGAAGAGCGAGCCGCTGGATGCAGCCGTCATCGAGGAGGAGCTGGAGGAGCTGCAGCGCTACTGTCAGGAGGTGTTTGGTCGAGTGGAGCGCTACTACAAGAAGCTCATTCGCCTCCCTGTAAGATGTTTACCTCATCACTCCTTGTCTCCTTTAAAGGAGAATGTACTCAACCAGCTTCTTTTCCCTTCAGCTGGCAGAGGACGACACCGAGGTGTCGCTCTCGGACCGTGAACTGGAGCTGGACGAGCCCGGGGACTTGTCCGGCCTGCCGTGGAGCGAGCGTTTGGGCGACGGCTTCTTGTCCCCGCTGGCCTCCTCGGGACGCTCGGCCTCTCTGGCGGCGGCCCAGCTCAGGACGGAGCGCTCGGGCAGAGACACCCCGGCCAGCGTGGACTCCATCCCGCTGGAGTGGGACCACGACTACGACCTGAGCCGTGGGCTGGAGAGCGCCAGCAGGGCCCTCAGGGAGCAGCAGAGCGAGGAGGCAGACTTCCTCCCGCGGCCCTCCTCTGCCTTATCAGGTCAGTATGCTTGTATTATTATTATTATTGTCTCTCTCGTTGGGAGCAAGTAGGAAAAGATTATTACACATATTAGCACCATATTCACTTTTTCAGCAACCGTTCCTTTTATTACCTTTTGGCTTGCTTCATTTTTCACTTCAGCACCACCCATCTTGATGAACCAAATAATAATGCCAATATCAGGGGTGTCCAAATTTAATTTACTACTATACAAAAATACTATTAAAAACCCCATAAAAGAGCAAACTGGAAGTGTAACGTGAAAAACTGGCAATGTTGACTCTAATTACACAAAGCTGCCTTGCTGGCTGTTTTTTTCTTTAAAACTATCATTGCTCAAAAAATAATGAATTAAAATCAATGTGGCTATGAATAATTTACCTACTTAAGGCTATAAAAAAAAAAGGGTTTTCTGTTACAAAAAGGGCATAAAACATTTTAAAAAGTAATTATATCGACAGATCTGAAGTTAATCTACAGATTTAGGCGTTGATTTTTTAAATTTACATATATATATATATATATATATATATATATATGTATTTATGTATGTGTGTATATATATATGTATTTATATATATGTATATATTTATGTATTTATATATATATTTGTGTATTTATATATATGTATTTTTATATATATATATATATATATATATATATATATGTATTTATATGTATTTATATCTATATATATATATATATATATATATATGTATGTGTGGGGAAAAAAATCACAAGACTATTTCATCTCTACAGGCCTGTTTCATGAGGGGGGGTTCCCTCAATCATCAGGAGAACCCCCCCTCATGAAACAGGCCTGTAGAGATGAAATAGTCTTGTGATTTTTTTTCCCCACACATACATATATTGCGCTCTACTACGGTATCGAGCACTATTTTTTGGATAACCTTATTAAGACATATATATATATATATATGTATTTTATATATATATATATATATATATATGTATTTTATATATATATATATATATATATATATATATATATATATGTGTGTGTGTGTGTATATATATATATATATATATATATGTATGTATGTATTTACATATATGTAAATATAATATATATATATATATATGTATTTTTTATATATATATACATATATATATATATATATATAAAATACATATATATATATAAAAAATGCATATATATATATATATTATATTTACATATATGTAAATACATACATATATATATATATACACACACACACATATATATATATATATATAAAAAATACATATATATATATATATATATATGTGTGTGTGTGTGTATATACATATATGTATGTATTTACATATATGTAAATATAATATATATATATATATATATATATATATATATATATATATATATATATATATATATATATATATATATATATATATATACACGTAAAAGCCAGTAAATTAGAATATTTTGAAAAACTTGATTTATTTCAGTAATTGCATTCAAAAGGTGTAACTTGTACATTATATTTATTCATTGCACACAGACTGATGCATTCAAATGTTTATTTCATTTAATTTTGATGATTTGAAGTGGCAACAAATGAAAATCCAAAATTCCGTGTGTCACAAAATTAGAATATTACTTAAGGCTAATACAAAAAAGGGATTTTTAGAAATGTTGGCCAACTGAAAAGTATGAAAATGAAAAATATGAGCATGTACAATACTCAATACTTGGTTGGAGCTCCTTTTGCCTCAATTACTGCGTTAATGCGGCGTGGCATGGAGTCGATGAGTTTCTGGCACTGCTCAGGTGTTATGAGAGCCCAGGTTGCTCTGATAGTGGCCTTCAACTCTTCTGCGTTTTTGGGTCTGGCATTCTGCATCTTCCTTTTCACAATACCCCACAGATTTTCTATGGGACTAAGGTCAGGGGAGTTGGCGGGCCAATTTAGAACAGAAATACCATGGTCCGTAAACCAGGCACGGGTAGATTTTGCGCTGTGTGCAGGCGCCAAGTCCTGTTGGAACTTGAAATCTCCATCTCCATAGAGCAGGTCAGCAGCAGGAAGCATGAAGTGCTCTAAAACTTGCTGGTAGACGGCTGCGTTGACCCTGGATCTCAGGAAACAGAGTGGACCGACACCAGCAGATGACATGGCACCCCAAACCATCACTGATGGTGGAAACTTTACACTAGACTTCAGGCAACGTGGATCCTGTGCCTCTCCTGTCTTCCTCCAGACTCTGGGACCTCGATTTCCAAAGGAAATGCAAAATTTGCATGGTTGGGTGATGGTTTGGGGTGCCATGTCATCTGCTGGTGTCGGTCCACTCTGTTTCCTGAGATCCAGGGTCAACGCAGCCGTCTACCAGCAAGTTTTAGAGCACTTCATGCTTCCTGCTGCTGACCTGCTCTATGGAGATGGAGATTTCAAGTTCCAACAGGACTTGGCGCCTGCACACAGCGCAAAATCTACCCGTGCCTGGTTTACGGACCATGGTATTTCTGTTCTAAATTGGCCCGCCAACTCCCCTGACCTTAGCCCCATAGAAAATCTGTGGGGTATTGTGAAAAGGAAGATGCAGAATGCCAGACCCAAAAACGCAGAAGAGTTGAAGGCCACTATCAGAGCAACCTGGGCTCTCATAACACCTGAGCAGTGCCAGAAACTCATCGAGTCCATGCCACGCCGCATTAACGCAGTAATTGAGGCAAAAGGAGCTCCAACCAAGTATTGAGTATTGTACATGCTCATATTTTTCATTTTCATACTTTTCAGTTGGCCAACATTTCTAAAAATCCCTTTTTTGTATTAGCCTTAAGTAATATTCTAATTTTGTGACACACGGAATTTTGGATTTTCATTTGTTGCCACTTCAAATCATCAAAATGAAATGAAATAAACATTTGAATGCATCAGTCTGTGTGCAATGAATAAATATAATGTACAAGTTACACCTTTTGAATGCAATTACTGAAATAAATCAAGTTTTTCAAAATATTCTAATTTACTGGCTTTTACCTGTACACATCAAAGATCATGTGTTCCAAGAGATGATGTTTTCCTCCATTAGATCCTAAAAGAAGCTATTTTACTCACATAAATATATATAGCAGTCACTGTGCAGGGACATTCTAGAACTGCCGAGGCCATTCTTGGTGCGGGGGGTAATGTGGCCTGAGCGTGTGTCCAATGCTGAATGTGTGTACTTTACAATGTGTCTTGCAGATGTAGTGATCCCAGAGAGCCAGGAGGCCTTTGTTAGACTAACAGAGCAAACGCTGAGGTCCTCGGCTGGTAGGCTCCATGCTAACTCCCAGCATGCCTCCAGGGCTCGGGAATAACAACAACTTAGACCTTTCACCACTTTTAGACTTGCTGTTGATTTACACACTTTTTTGCGGCACATTTGTAACCCGGTAACAACACTTTTTTTCCACGCACGGAGGCTCACTTCCATTTCGTCTTTTTGTCTCCTCGCATTGCTCTTAAATTTGCAGAAGAGAAATGGAAGTGAGTCCGAGTCTTCTTTTTCTAAATGTGGCTTTCCAGAGGTGTGGACTCGAGTCACATGACTTGGACTCGAGTCAGACTCGAGTCATGAATTTGATGACTTTAGACTCGACTTGACAAAATGTAAAAAGACTTGCAACTCGACTTAGACTTTAACATCAATGACTTGTGACTTCACTTGGACTTGAGCCTTTTGGATTGACATGACTTGACATGACCTGCTACTTTCCCCAAAACCCAAAGATGAAAAAGTTATTCGGGAGCGCTCCGTATTTTTCATTGTGTACTTGTCTATCAGCGTTGCGTGTGTCAGCTGGTGTGCTCTCAGTACAACAGCCAATCAAATTAGATCTACTTTGTTTTCATCACACAGCATTCATCCAATCAAATTGCAGGAAGAAGACATGTCCAAACCACACGCCAGTGAACAAAAAATGATACCTAAAATAATTTTGTTTGGGTATAAAAATTACGAGGTGGTCAACACAAAACGGTTTGCAGTATGCAACACATGCGGTTCCAAAATTACTGATGGAGAGGCAACAACTTCCAACTTCGTCCGGCATTTGAAGTTGCACAAAGAACGGTAAGTTTTGAATGTAAGATAACGTTTATTGGCTAAGTAACGTGACTTTTATTTGCTGTGTAGTTAAATCAGTGAGGCTGTAAACTCACTGCTAACGTTATAACGTTATTGCAAACACGGGAATCTGTTGCAGTTCACTACCTTATTCATACTTTTTGTTCAGGGGTTTTTTTTTAAGCAGGGTTACGTTAGTCAATATATCACACGTAACGTTAGACGGCGGTCAGCAGCACCGCGTATTTTAGCCACCTAAAAAAAGACAAAAATAGTCAAATAAAGGTCAGTTAAAATGTATACTATATTATGAATATGTGTACCGTTTTAGCTAGCTTTCTGACATACTGTTGGTTGTTTACCTCAGTGGTCCCCAACCACCGGGCCACGGCCCGGTACTGGTCCGTGGATCGATTGGTATCGGGCCGCACAAGAAATAATTTTTTTTTTTTTTTTTTTTTTTAAATTAAATCAACATAAAAAACACAAGATACACTTACAAGTAGTGCACCAACCCAAAACAACTCTCTCCCCCTTTTGTTCTGGGCATTGAACATGAAGACTCTTCCTTCACTGTTCCGAGTGGCCATGAGAGTCTTGGCAGTGCCTGCCTCCAGTGCTCCAGTGGAGCGAGTTTTCAGCCATGGTGGCATCATACTACGCCCCCATCGTGCACAAATGACTGACAGACTCTTGGCTAATTTGGTCTTTTGCAAATGCAATGCAGCATAGGGCCCTGACATATAAAAAGTACAACTTTTTTGTTATGTTCACGTATATGTCATGTTTTTTCAATGTTAACACTTTTGTACAAATAAGTACATTTGCACTTTATTTTTCAATGTGTTTGTTCTGTAAAGGAATGAGTTCATGTTTAAAATGACTGGTTAATAGTGCTATTATAAAGTGCAATGTCAGCACAATTTTCTTTCCTGCAATTTAAAATGCACTTGTTTTAATAAATAAATACAGCGTTTGAAAAGCATACACAATCTGTGTTAATATATTAGTCTGTGGTTAAAAGGACTTGAAAGGACTCGAAACTCAAAATGCAGGACTTAGGACTTGACTTGAGACTTTCCAGTCTTGACTTTGGACTTGACTCGGGGCTTGCCTGTCTTGACTCGGGACTTGACTCGGACTTGAGGGCAAAGACTTGAGACTTACTTGTGACTTGCAAAACAATGACTTGGTCCCACCTCTGTGGCTTTCTCACTTTTGTTGTCATTGTTGGTGCTGTGTGGCTACAATAACCTCTTCCTGTGCTTCAGCATGTTGTGGTCCTGTCACTCCACCTCTTCTTTTGGTGAAGACAATGTGATTGTTGCACTATGAGGACGTTAACCGGACCATTTTTGTCTCACCTCTCCCGTGGGCCTCATGTATTAAGCTTGCGTGTGCACGAAAACCTGACGTACGCCCCTTTTTTTGGCGGCAAAGATGAGATGTATCAAGAGTAAATGTGTTATGCCAACATTTGATGGCCATGACCAAACAAAATCACCTTTTTGCCAATGCATTTATTGCTTCATATTCATATTTACGAGGACGTCTATTAATTTATGTTGGCGATCACTTTTGCCACTCATTGCAGTCACAAATGTGTTCCTGTGACTCCAGAACTCCGCACTTTTTTACTGCGAAGCCGCAATGTTGTGACACGTGCAGAATGTGGCGTGGCATTGTCTTGCTGAAATAAGCAGGGGCGCCCATGAAAAAGACGGCGCTTAGATGGCAGTATATGTTGCTCCAAAAGCTGTATGTACTAGAGATGCGCGGATAGGCAATTTATTTCATCCGCAACCGCGTCAGAAAGTCGTCAACCATCCGCCATCCACCCGATGTAACGTTTGATCAGAACTGCACCCGCCCGCCATCCGCCCGCACCCGCCCGTTGTTATATATCTAATATAGACGATGCAAGGCATTAGTGAGGCATACCTGCCAACTACTCCGGTTTTCCCGTAATTCGTACGGTTTTCATCAACCTATTCCGGGTTACGGTTGCAGTGATAAAAAATACGGTTTTTCATTAATTAAAAAAAAAAAAAAAGGGTGAAAACTACGCGAATTGCACCTTGTGCAGACAAGATTTTTCGATCGGACACGGAGGAAATTAGCGATGTAAAAGACCACGTTGGGACAAAAAAACACAAGTCTAATGCCGTTGCTAGCGATACAAGTGGAAAACTTTCAACGTTTTTCGTCGCCCAAACAGATTCTTTGGATGTGATAAATGCCGAAGTTTTATTTACGGAGGCAATAATTGAGCATGGACTTCCAATCGCACTGGCTGATCACATGGGACAGTTAAATGTTTGTAATGCAACCTTTAAAAATCATTACGCGGTGATCGCGGTCCCAAAAATAAACTTTTCTTGCATGATAATGTCCAGAAAAATTTGCTTTATATTACTATAGAGTCCTTTTAACGAATGAGTTTGATGGTTTATCACAAACCTTAAATGAAAGAAGTCCTTTGTTCTCCTGCACCATGCATGCGCTTTGGCCTTGCTTCGTGTTTGGTGCGCAATCCTGTCGGCTGTATTTCACAGCACGACATACTGTTAAAAGTGTTTATACTATTTATGCTTTCAAGTCCAAGTTGAAGAAATCTTGTTAAATGTTGACAGCATAACTACCAAAATACAGAAGTATGTCCTTAATATTTTTGCAGTGCTATTTCTGTTGAAAAGTTCAAATGATTACATTAGAGATGTGATGTGCCACTTTTCAAGTGTCTGATGGCTTCAATTAATTTTCATTCATTTTTCATATTTTGAATTCTTTTGAAAGGCTTACAAAAAAACTACATTTGAATTGTAATTCCATGCTATTGACAGGACTATTAATTTTAATGAAGTTAGCTTACCATGTTTACAGTATGATAATTGTGATAGAAATGTGAATTTTAGGCACAGAATATTTTTTACAATTGAACAAGGCAGTAGATTATACAAGCTTGGACAGAAAGTTAATAATGACACCAATTTTTTTTTTAATGGAATTGTTTAGTACTGTTTTACCATTTGTTTACTGTAAAAAGTGTTTATACTGTTTATACTTTCAATTAACAAATTGAAGTCTTGTGAAAAGTTGACAGGATAACTGGCATTAACTGTCAAAATAATTTCAAACTATTGAAGTTAGCTTACAGAATAAACATGTCAATCAACCCATATGATTTTTTCTGTAATATTTTTGTTTTGAAAAGTCACTGTGACTGATAGAAAAGTGATGGTTTTAGCAACATTTTAACCTGTCTGAATGCTAATAATCATTTTGCGTCGGGGGGCGAAGCCCTGAACCCTCCACCAGGACTTTGTCCTGGACCTACCGGGGCCTGCGGCCCCTGGACCCTGGCTACTAGGTTTTTCTGATTTCAAAAGTTGGCAGGTATGGTGAGGTTATAAAGCTTTTGCCTGTTAAAGAAAGGAGACTGATCCAATGCAGCGCAGACTTTCGCGTGCCACGCTGTCACGACCCAGACGCACACCAGTGCGCAATCATATGGGAGCCGCGCTGAGCGCACCTCCAAGCGCGTCTCGCTGCCGGCGACGGCCGGGTATATGGGCCCGACGCTCCAGCGCCATCCATTTTCAGGGCTAGTTGATTCGGCAGGTGGGTTGTTACACACTCCTTAGCGGGTTCCGACTTCCATGGCCACCGTCCTGCTGTCTATATCAACCAGGGTGAGCCCCACCCCTTTCGTGAGCGCACTGCGCGCGGAGTGACCCCTGTTACGCGCCCCCGGCAACAGGGGTGGCGGGCAGGTAAGCTGCGCGGGCGGAGCGCGCGGAGTGACCCCTGTTACGACACTTTTCCACTTTGCATCTGTCCATCTTAGGTGAGCTCGGGCCCAGCGAAGCCGGCGGCGTTTCTGGGTGTTGTTGATAAATGGCTTTGGCTTTTGCATAGTAGAGTTTTAACTTGCGCTTACAGATGTAGCGACCAACTGTAGTTACTGACAGTGGGTTTTCTGAAGTGTTCCTGAGCCCATGTGGTGATATCCTTTACACACCGATGTCACTTTTTGATGCAGTACAGCCTGAAGAATCGAAGGTCCATAATATCATCGCTTACAGTGATTTCCCCAGATTCTCTGAACCTTTTGATGATATTACGGACCTTGGATGTTGAAATGTCTTGGGCACTAATACACCCCCATACCATCACACATGCTGCCTTTTACACTTAGCATCTATAACAATCCGGATGGTTCTTTTCCTCTTTGTTCCAGAGGACACGACGTCCACAGTTTCCAAAAACAATTTGAAATGTGGACTCGTCAGACCACAGAACACTTTTCCACTTTGCGTCAGTCCATCTTAGATGAGCTCGGGCCCAGCGAAGCCGGCGGCGTTTCTGGGTGTTGTTGATAAATGGCTTTGGCTTTTGCATAGTAGAGTTTTAACTTGCACTTACAGATGTAGCGACCAACTGTAGTTACTGACAGTGGTTTTCCGAAGTGTTCCTGAGCCCATGTGGTGATATCCTTTACACACTGATGTCACTTTTTGATGCACTACAGCATAATATCATCGCTTACAGTGATTTCTCCAGATTCTCTGAACCTTTTGATGATATTACGGACCTTAGATGTGGAAATGTCTTGGGCACTAATACACCCCCATACCATCACACATGCTGCCTTTTACACTTTGCGCCTAGAACAATCCGGATGGTTCTTTTCCTCTTTGTTCCAGAGGACACGACATCCACAGTTTCCAAAAACAACTTGAAATGTGGACTCGTCAGACCACAGAACACTTTTACACTCTGTATCAGTCCATGTTAGACAAGCTCGGGCCCGGCGAAGCCGGCGGCGTTTCTGGGTGTTGTTGATAAATGGCTTTGGCTTTTGCATAGTAGAGTTTTAACTTGCACTTACAGATGTAGCGACCAACTGTAGTTACTGACAGCGGTTTTCTGAAGTGTTCCTGAGCCCATGTGGTGATATCCTTTACACACCGATGTCACTTTTTGATGCGGTACAGCCTGAAGAATCGAAGGTCCATAATATCATCGCTTACAGTGATTTCTCCAGATTCTCTGAACCTTTTGATGATATTACGGACCTTAGATGTTGAAATGTCTTGGGCACTAATACACCCTCATACCATCACACATGCTGGCTTTTACACTTAGCATCTAGAACAATCCGGATGGTTCTTTTCCTCTTTGTTCCAGAGTACACCACGTCCACCGTTTCCAAAAACAACTTGAAATGTGGACTCGTCAGACCACAGAACACTTTTCCACTTTGCGTCAGTCCATCTTAGGTGAGCTCGGGCCCAGCGAAGCCGGCGGCGTTTCTGGGTGTTGTTGATAAATGGCTTTGGCTTTTGCATAGTAGAGTTTTAACTTGCACTTACAGATGTAGCGACCAACTGTAGTTACTGACAGCGGTTTTCCGAAGTGTTCCTGAGCCCATGTGGTGATATCCTTTACACACCGATGTCACTTTTTGATGCGGTACAGCCTGAAGAATCGAAGGTCCATAATATCATCGCTTACAGTGATTTCTCCAGATTCTCTGAACCTTTTGATGATATTACGGACCTTAGATGTTGAAATGTCTTGGGCACTAATACACCCCCATACCATCACACATGCTGGCTTTTACACTTAGCATCTATAAGAATCCGGATGGTTCTTTTCCTCTTAGTTCCAGAGGACACGACGTCCACAGTTTCCAAAAACAATTTGAAATGTGGACTCGTCAGACCACAGAACCCTTTTCCACTTTGCGTCAGTCCATCTTAGGTGAGCTCGGGCCCAGCGAAGCCGGCGGCGTTTCTGGGTGTTGTTGATAAATGGCTTTGGCTTTTGCATAGTAGAGTTTTAACTTGCACTTACAGATGTACCGACCAACTGTAGTTACTGACAGTGGGTTTCTGAAGTGTTCCTGAGCCCATGTGGTGATATCCTTTACACACCGATGTCGCTTTTTGATGCAGTACCGCCTGAGGGATCCAAGGTCACGGGCATTCAATGTTGGTTTTCGGCATTGCCGCTTACGCGCAGTGATTTCTCCAGATTCTCTGAACCCTTTGATGATATTACGGAGCGTAGATGGTGAAATCCCTAAATTCCTTGCAACAGCTTGGTTGAGAAATGTTGTTCTTTAACAATTTGCTCAGGCATTTTGTTGACAAAGTGGTGACCCTCGCCCCGTCCTTGTTTGTGAACGACTGAGCATTTCATGGACGCTGCTTTTTATACCCAATCATGGCACCCACCTGTTCCCCAATGAGCCTGTTCACCCGTGGGATGTTCCAAATAAGTCTTTGACGGAGCATTCCTCAACTTTATCACTCTTTTTTGCCACTTGTGCCAGCTTTTTTGAAACAAGTTGCAGGCATCAAATCCCAAATGAGCTAATATTTGCAAAAAATAACAAAGTTTAGCAGTGTGAACATGAAATATCTTGTCTTTGCAGTCTATTCAACTGAATATGAGTTGAAAAGTGTCATGACTTGGTCCGGGGTGTGTGCTTTTCCAGGATGCAACGGAAAGTTGGCTCGTGCGAGACGGGAATGAAGGTACATGATTTATTATTATCAAAAAAAGGAATAAATGAAAGCGCGCACAGTGGCGGAGAATAAACTATAAAACCAAAAGACTATAGCAAAAAAAGTACAAACAAAAAACACGCACAATGGCGGAGAACAAACTATGAAACCAAAAAGACTATAAATATGGAACAAAAACTTACTTGGCTTGGACAAAAGTAGTTGCTTGAGGAATTGACATGAAAAGAAGTGTCAGGCATGAACAGAGCATAAATGTGTTGAGGTCGTCAGGACGAACAACAGAAAATGAATGAACTTAAATACTATGGACATGATTAGTGAAAGCAGGTGCGTGACTCAAAACGTGAAACAGGTGCGTGACGTGACAGGTGAAAACTAATGGTTGCTACACTCTTAGAAATAAGGGTTCTAAAAGGGTTCTTCTACAAGGGCTGAGGTTCTAACTGGAACCATTTGCTTCTGAAAAACCCTTTCCTGAAGAAAGGGTTTTTCAAGGGTTCTTGGTGACGCTAATGGTTCCAGTAAGAACCATTTTGATCCAGAGAACCCTTTAAAACCCCTTTTCTGAATAATTGGTTTTAAAAGGGTTCTCACTAACACTAAGGGTTCCAGTAAGAACTATTTTGATCCAGAGAACCGTTTTTGGAAGAAAGAGTTCTTCAGGGATTGTTGAAAGCATGGGTAAGATCCTGTGTCACCAGGGACATACTTCCTGATAACATTTGCCAATAATGGTGCCTATCTTTAAATAAATGTTTTTCTCATTAAAATGTTTTGAATGTTTGTTCAATGTCAACATGATAAATGACCACAATATAATATGAACTAAACTGATCTGTAGAATACAATATGGTTCTTTATAGAACCCTCAGAAGACAAGACGGTTATCGGTGAAAACCTTTGAAAAGGGATGTTTTTAGAACCCCCTGTGTCAGGTCTAGATGAAACCCTTGAAACATGAAAGAGTTCTTTGTGGAACTCCCTGTGTGGGTTCTAGATGAAACCCTTGAAACCTGAAAGGGTTCTTAGTGGAACTCCCTGCATGGGTTCTAGATGAAACCCTTGACAAACGAAAGGGTTCTTAGTGGAACTCCCTGTGTGGGTTCTAGATGAAACCCTTGAAATACGAAAGGGTTCTTAGTGGAACTCCCTGCGTGGGTTCTAGATGAAAGTCTTGAAATACAAAAGGGTTCTTAGTGGAACTCCCTGCGTGGGTTCTAGATGAAACCCTTGACAAACGAAAGGGTTCTTAGTGGAACTCCCTGTGTGGGTTCTAGATGAAACCCTTGATAAACGAAAGGGTTCTTAGTGGAACTCCCTGTGTGGGTTCTAGATGAAACCCTTGAAACATGAAAGGGTTCTTAGTGGAACTCCCTGCGTGGGTTCTAGATGAAACCCTTGACAAACGAAAGGGTTCTTAGTGGAACTCCCTGTGTGGGTTCTAGATGAAACCCTTGAAATACGAAAGGGTTCTTAGTGGAACTCCCTGCGTGGGTTCTAGATGAAAGTCTTGAAATACAAAAGGGTTCTTAGTGGAACTCCCTGTGTGGGTTCTAGTTGAAAGTCTTGAAATACAAAAGGGTTCTTAGTGGAACTCCCTGTGTGGGTTCTAGATGAAACCCTTGAAATACGAAAGGGTTCTTAGTGGAACTCCCTGCGTGGGTTCTAGATGAAAGTCTTGAAATACAAAAGGGTTCTTAGTGGAACTCCCTGTGTGGGTTCTAGATGAAACCCTTGAAATACGAAAGGGTTCTTAGTGGAACTCCCTGCGTGGGTTCTAGATGAAACCCTTGACAAACTAAAGGGTTCTTAGTGGAACTCCCTGCGTGGGTTCTAGATGAAACCCTTGACAAACGAAAGGGTTCTTAGTGGAACTCCCTGTGTGGGTTCTAGATGAAACCCTTGAAATACGAAAGGGTTCTTAGTGGAACTCCCTGCGTGGGTTCTAGATGAAAGTCTTGAAATACAAAAGGGTTCTTAGTGGAACTCCCTGCGTGGGTTCTTTGTAGAACCTCTCATGGGGGGTTCTGGGTGGAACCTTACACGCACAGTTCTAGGTAGAACCCTCCAAAAGGGTTCCAGGTGGAACCTTTATAAAAAGGTTCTACCTGGAGCCAAAAAGGGTTCTCCTATGAGGACGAGCCGAAGAACCTTATATGGTTCTACTTAGCACTTTTATTTCTAAGAGTGTATGGTGACCAGACAAGGGAGTGAAAAGACAGAAACTAAACAAAACATGACTTAAAACAAAACATGATAATACAGACATGACAGAAAAGGATTTGTTGTATTCTGGTTTTATTGACCATTTACACAACGTGACAACTTCACTGCTTTTGGCTTTTGTACTTGGATTAAATATATTTGAATTTTTTTTATTGCGTCCACTGTTTTCTGGAATTGAACGTACGCCAATTTTTAGTAGAAAATCTACGCAACCCTTAATACATGAGGCCCCCGATTCTCTTATCTGGCCGGAGCCTTTTCTTTACGTTGATCGTACGTGCCGTGGTCGTCATCTCCCGCACCTTGATGAGCATTTAACATTGCGTCAACAGGGGAGGTGACCTCAACGGACTCAAACGTCCCCCAGCTGGACGCCGGACACAGCCACGCGCCCGCCGCCGTGGACCTGGACGCCTCTTACATGGGCTACGTATGTGACGTGTTGCACTCTCGCACCTTCAGACCTGTATTACAACTAAAACTCTCGCAGATGAGACTGCTGGGCGAGTGCCGAGGCAACATCAACACGGTGAAGAGGATGGGCTACGAGCTCAAAGAGGAAGAGGACACCGCGTCCGGACTGGCCAATCCCAGCAGCTCCGAGTCCCAAACATCTGGTAAAGCTCTCCACTACGTAGATCATACGGGAAGTAGACTGAGGTTTTTATTTATTTATTTGTTTCCAGGTGTGATCGAACGCTGGGAGCTCCTGCAGGCTCAGGACCTCAGCAAGGAGATCCGCACCAAGCAGAACCAGCAGCAGTGGCAGCAGCTCAACTCGGACCTGAGCAACGTTTGCGCCTGGCTGAGGGAGGCGGCCGACGAGCTGGAGCAGCAGCGGAGGCTGGACCTCAGCACCGACATCCAGACCATCCAGTTTCGCATCAAAAAGCTCAAGGTGAGAGTGATGATTGCATAAAGCACAGGTGTCGGACTCCAGATCTCGCTTCATTTTATATGGCCCGCAAAAATAAATGATAAATGGGTTATACTCATACTTGCCAACCTTGAGACCTCCGATTTCGGGTGGTGGGGGGTGGGGGTGTGGTCGGGGGTGGGGCGGGGGGCGTGGTTGGGGGCGTGGTTAAGATATATATATATATATATATATATATATATATATATATATATATAAGAAATACTTGACTTTCAGTGAATTATAGCTATATATATATATTTTTTTTAATATATATATATATATATATATACATACATACAGTATATATATAAATAAATAAATTAAATAAATACTTGAATTTCAGTGTTCATTTATTTACACATATATACACACACATAACACTCATCTACTCATTGTTGAGTTAAGGCAGTGGTTCTCAAACTTTTTTTGTCACCCCCCCACTTTGGACAAGGGGGAGTTTTCAAGCCCCACAAAACAGCACATCCTCGCACAGCGGACGTATGCAATGAACAGGCAGTCTTTATTGCATACTTGCCAACCCTCCCGGATTTTCCGGGAGACTCCCGAAATTCAGCGCCTCTCCCGAAAACCTCCCGGGACACATTTTCTCCCGAAAATCTCCCGAAATTCAGGCGGACTCAGGTCCATGCGGACCGCTTTCCCACAATATAAACAGCGTAACTGCTCAATCACGTTATAACTGTAGAATGATGGAGGGCGAGTTCTTGGTTTCTTATGTGGGTTTATTGTTAGGCAGTTTCATTAACGTCCTCCCAGGGCGGCAACAACACACAACAAAAGCAGTCACGTTTTCGTCTACCGTAAAGCAGTTCGTCTGCCGTAAATAGCAATGTTGTGACACTCTTAAACAGGACAATACTGCCATCTAGCGCATTTGATGAAAGCACTTTTGTGCGTGCCACACAGCAATGCATCATCAGAGCGGGTGTTCAGCATGGTTAGAAAAATAGTGACAGAATAGAACAAGGATGGACAATTCAACCCTTAACTCAACAATGAGTAGATGAGTGTTATGTGTGTGTATATGCGTAAATAAATGAAAACTGAAAGTATTTATTTTATATATATATATATATATATATATATATATATATATATATATATATATATATATATATATATATATATATATATATATAATAAAATAAATATATATGTATTGCTAGAATTCACTGAAAGTCAAGTATTTCTTGTGTATATATATATACTTGACTTGGTGAATTCTAGCTGTAAATATACTCCTCCCCTCTTAACCACGCCCCAACCACGCCCCGCCCCCAACCACGCCCCCCGCCCCCGCACCTCCCGAAATCGGAGGTCTCAAGGTTGGCAAGTATGCTTTATTGCTGTCAGTAGCTTCGTCCACTTGTCAAGCAAAACCACTTTCTTTTAATTTGTCTACGAGTTGTTCCTCAAGATCACTTGCAATGTCCATATAGTTTGTTCCGCTTAGCCCCGCCCCCACTAGTTACTGTTGCTATGTCTGTCAAACTTTCGCTCCTACCTAGAAATTTAAAGCCTACAGGAAAAATAAGTAATTTACATTTATTTATATAGCGGATTTCACAGACAGAATCACAAAGTGATTTACAGTGTGTAAAGAAAATGAAAGCATAGTCAAAAAAAAATCTAAGAATATAATAAAAAAAAAAAAAATTAAAGTGACATTTACTCCCATTCCTCGCGCCCCACCTGTCATGTCTCTATTCCCCACCAGTGGGGCGCGCCCCACACTTTGAGAAACGCTGAGTTAAGGGTTGAATTGTCCATCCTTGTTCTATTCTCTGTCACTATTTCAGAACACACACATTATACAAATATACATTATAAAATCAATAAGAAAACGGGAGCTCTAATTTGGGAGTCTGAATTAGGATCAGAAGTTCCTATATAAACATTGCGTACTCACGTCGCCTTTTTGTATTGATTACTGCAGCTGTGCACTGGATTCATTCACAAATACAAACTACAACTCACAAACACTTTAGAGTTAGGCTCCACCATCAGAATGTGTACTTAAACTTATAAAGATCACATGGATATTATTCAGTGAGTTGGTTCACCAAAACTAACCTGTTATACAGGAGGAAAAAAGCACACAGGACGTTTCAATTGTTCACAGACTGGTCGCTCTCATCAGAAAGACAAGACACTTCCGGTCTGCAGGTGATAGCATTCAATTGGGAAGAAACGCCCTACTGCCCCCTACTGACCAATGTGAATACTGATAAATGTGTAATGACAGCTCCAAAAACGAATTCAAACCACAAAATAAAATAAATAAATCAACACAAAAATGTGACACATTATGGGCGGGTCACATATGCATGTACAGTAGATGGCAGTATTGTCCTGTTTAAAAGTGTCACAACATTGCTGTTTACGGCAATGTTGTGAACAGGCTGTCAACACGTCACTCAGGTCCGCATGGAGCTGGAGGGGGCGTGGCCTCCAGCTCCGCCTGAATTTCGGGAGATTTTCGGGAGAAAATTTGTCCCGGGAGGTTTTCGGGAGAGGCGCTGAATTTCGGGAGTCTCCCGGAAAATCCGGGAGGGTTGGCAAGTATGGTTATACTTGTGTAGCTTTTCTACAAACCCCGTTCCCATATGAGTTGGGAAATTGTGTTAGATGTAAATATAAACGGAATACAATGACTTGCAAATCATTTTCAACCCATATTCAATTGAATGCACTACAAAGACAACATATTTGATGTTCAAACTCATAGACTTTATTTTTTTTTTGCAAATAATAATTAACTTAGAATTTCATGGCTGCAACACGTGACAAAGTAGTTGGGAAAGGGCATGTTCACCACTGTGTTACATGCCCTTTCCTTTTAACAAAATTCAGTTAACGTTTGGGAACTGAGGAGACAGGGGCCACATTGTGAATAATGCTGTATAATAGACTGTATTTATGTTATTCACATGTGAATAATGCTGTATAGTAGACTGTATTTATATTATTCACATGTGAATAATGCTGTATAATACTGTATTTATATAATTCACATGTGAATAATGCTGTATAATAGACTGTATTTATATTATTCACATGTGAATAATGTTATATAATAGACTGTATTTATGTAATTCACATGTGAATAATGTTATATAATAGACTGTATTTATGTTATTCACATGTGAATAATGCTGTATAATAGACCGTATTTATATTATTCACATGTGAATAATGCTGTATAATAGACTGTATTTACATTATTCACATGTGAATAATGCTGTATAATAGACTGTATTTATATTATTCACATGTGAATAATGCTGTATAATAGACTGTATTTATGTTATTCACATATGAATAATGCTGTATAATAGACTGTATTCATGTTATTCACATGTGAATAATGCTGTATAATAGACTGTATTTATATTATTCACGTGTGAATAATGCTGTATAATAGTCTGTATTTGTTATTCACATGTGAATAATGCTGTATAATAGACTGTATTTATATTATTCACATGTGAATAATGCTGTATAATAGACTGTATTTATATTATTCACATGTGAATAATGCTGTATAATAGACTATATTTATATTATTCACATGTGAATAATGCTGTATAATAGACTGTTTTTATGTTATTCACATGTGAATAATGCTGTATAATAGACTGTATTTATATTATTCACGTGTGAATAATGCTGTATAATAGTCTGTATTTGTTATTCACATGTGAATAATGCTGTATAATAGACTGTATTTATATTATTCACATGTGAATAATGCTGTATAATGGACTGTATTTATGTTATTCACATGTGAATAATGCTGTATAATAGACTGTATTTATATTATTCACATGTGAATAATGCTGTATAATAGACTGTATTTATGTTATTCACATGTGAATAATGCTGTATAATAGACTGTATTTATATTATTCACATGTGAATAATGCTGTATAATAGACTGTATTTATATTATTCACATGTGAATAATGCTGTATAATAGACTGTATTTAGGTTATTCACATGTGAATAATGCTGTATAATAGACTGTATTTATATTATTCACATGTGAATAATGCTGTATAATAGACTATTTATATTATTCACATGTGAATAATGCTGTATAATAGACTGTATTTATATTATTCACATGTGAATAATGCTGTATAATAGACTGTATTTATATTATTCACATGTGAATAATGCTGTATAATAGACTGTATTTATATTATTCACATGTGAATAATGCTGTATAATAGACTGCATTTATATTATTCACATGTGAATAATGCTGTATAATAGACTGTATTTATGTTATTCACATGTGAATAATGCTGTGTAATAGACTGTATTTATATTATTCACATTTGAATAATGTTATATAATAGACTGTATTTATGTTATTCACATGTGAACAATGCTGTATAATAGACTGTATTTATATTATTCACATGTGAATAATGCTGTATAATAGACTGTATTTATGTTATTCACATGTGAATAATGCTGTATAATAGACTGTATTTATATTATTCACGTGTGAATAATGCTGTATAATAGTATGTATTTGTTATTCACATGTGAATAATGCTGTATAATAGACTGTATTTATGTTATTCACATGTGAATAATGCTGTATAATAGTCTGTATTTGTATTGTTCACTTGTGAATAATGTTGTATAATAGTCTGTATTTGTTATTCACATGTGAATAATGCTGTATAATAGACTGTATTTATGTTATTCACATGTGAATAATGCTGTATAATAGACTGTATTTATATTATTCACATGTGAATAATGCTGTATAATAGACTATTTATATTATTCACATGTGAATAATGCTGTATAATAGACTGTATTTATATTATTCACATGTGAATAATGCTGTATAATAGACTGTATTTATATTATTCACATGTGAATAATGCTGTATAATAGACTGCATTTATATTATTCACATGTGAATAATGCTGTATAATAGACTGTATTTATGTTATTCACATGTGAATAATGCTGTGTAATAGACTGTATTTATATTATTCACATGTGAATAATGTTATATAATAGACTGTATTTATGTTATTCACATATGAATAATGCTGTATAATAGACTGTATTTATATTATTCACATGTGAATAATGCTGTATAATAGACTGTATTTATATTATTCACATGTGAATAATGCTGTATAATAGACTGTATTTATGTTATTCACATGTGAATAATGCTGTATAATAGACTGTTTTTATGTTATTCACATGTGAATAATGCTGTATAATAGACTGTATTTATATTATTCCCATGTGAATAATGCTGTATAATAGACTGTATTTATGTTATTCACATATGAATAATGCTGTATAATAGACTGTATTTATATTATTCACATGTGAATAATGCTGTATAATAGACTGTATTTATATTATTCACATGTGAATAATGCTGTATAATAGACTGTATTTATATTATTCACATGTGAATAATGCTGTATAATAGACTGTATTTATATTATTCACGTGTGAATAATGCTGTATAATAGTCTTTATTTGTTATTCACATGTGAATAATGCTGTATAGTAGACTGTATTTATATTATTCACATGTGAATAATGCTGTATAATACTGTATTTATATTATTCACATGTGAATAATGCTGTATAATAGACTGTATTTATATTATTCACATGTGAATAATGTTATATAATAGACTGTATTTATGTAATTCACATGTGAATAATGTTATATAATAGACTGTATTTATGTTATTCACATGTGAATAATGCTGTATAATAGACTGTATTTATATTATTCACATGTGAATAATGCTGTATAATAGACTGTATTTATATTATTCACGTGTGAATAATGCTGTATAATAGTCTGTATTTATGTTATTCACATGTGAATAATGCTGTATAATAGACTGTATTGATGTTATTCACATGTGAATAATGCTGTATAATAGATTGTATTTATATTATTCGCATGTGAATAATGCTGTATAATATACTGTATTTATATTATTCACATGTGAATAATGCTGTATAATAGACTGTATTTATATTATTCACATGTGAATAATGCTGTATAATAGACTGTATTTATATTATTCACATGTGAATACTGCTGTATAATAGACTGTATTTATGTTATTCACATGTGAATAATGCTGTATAATAGACTGTATTTATGTTATTCACATGTGAATAATGCTGTATAATAGACTGTATTTATATTATTCACATGTGAATAATGCTGTATAATAGACTGTATTTATGTTATTCACATGTGAATAATGCTGTATAATAGACTGTATTTATATTATTCACATGTGAATAATGCTGTATAATAGACTGTATTTATATTATTCACATGTGAATAATGCTGTATAATAGACTGTATTTGTTATTCACATGTGAATAATGCTGTATAATAGACTGTATTTATATTATTCACATGTGAATAATGCTGTATAATACTGTATTTATATTATTCACATGTGAATAATGCTGTATAATAGACTGTATTTATGTTATTCACATGTGAATAATGCTGTAAAATAGACTGTATTTATGTTATTCACATGTGAATAATGCTGTATAATAGACTGTATTTATGTTATTCACATGTAAATAATGCTGTATAATAGACTGTATTTATGTTATTCACATGTGAATAATGCTGTATAATAGACTGTATTTATATTATTCACATGTGAATAATGCTGTATAATAGACTGTATTTATATTATTCACATGTGAATAATGCTATATAATAGACTGTATTTATGTTATTCACATGTGAATAATGCTGTATAATACTGTATTTATGTAATTCACATGTGAATAATGTTATATAATAGACTGTATTTATGTAATTCACATGTGAATAATGCTGTATAATAGACTGTATTTATATTATTCACATGTGAATAATGCTGTATAATACTGTATTTATAGTATTCACATGTGAATAATGCTGTATAATAGACTGTATTTATGTTATTCACATGTAAAAAAATACCCAAGTGTTTATTGTCTATTGTGAGCGAACTGTGGTGCTGAATTCCCCCCAGGGATCAATAAAGTACTTTCTATTCTATTGAGATCTCAATAGATCAGGCTCTGTACTGTACTGTGTGTCCAACATGAAGACACTATGTGTGCAGGAGCTGCAGAGGGCCTGGGACAAGCGCAAGGGGATCGTGATGTCCATCAACCTGTGCAGCACAGACTTCCTGCACTCGGACACAGGAGAGTCCAAAGAGCTGCAGGCCAAACTGAAAGACATGAACAACCACTGGGACAAACTGGCGGCCTCGCTGGACGAGTGGAGGTCTTCACTGCAGGGAGCTCTCATGCAGTGTCAGGTGGGGGGGTCTTACTCCTTGCACTTACTACTACGTACCACCGTCATCCGTGTAATTACCAGGCATACCTTTTATCAACGGTCATACCAATCATTGGTGTGATTACCAGGACTTCCATGAGATGAGTCACGGTCTGCTGCTGTGGCTGGAAAACATCGACCGCAGGCGTAACGAAGTGGTGCCCATCGACCCCATGCAGGACAGCGACACTCTTCAGGAGCATCATAAAAGTCTCACGGTACACAAACCCCCGTTTCCATATGAGTTGGGAAATTGTGACACATTTGTGAAGCTTCTCAGGTGGAATTCTTTCCCATTCTTGCTTGATGTACAGCTTAAGTTGTTCAACAGTCCGGTGGGTCTCCGTTGTGCTATTTTAGGCTTCATAATGCGCCACACATTTCCAATGGGAGACGGGTCTGGACTACAGGCAGGCCAGTCTAGTACCCACACTCTTTTACTATTTTACGTGGCTTGGCATTGTCTTGCTGAAATAAGCAGGGGCGTCCATGGTAACGTTGTTTGGATGTTGCTCCAAAAGCTGTATGTACCTTTCAGCATTAATGGTGCCTTCACAGGTGTGTAAGTTACCCGTGTCTTGGCATTCAACATTCATTCATTCAAGAAGGCTGCAGCTATCCATTATTTTACTCTTTGACTAATCTATTGATTAGTTTGTTGGATCAATGGAGTAATTGGATTAAACACACTTTAAAGCTTCAATGTGTATGTTAGTGGAAAAAATTGATATGCAAATATTTTTCCGCTTGCCATAACCTTTATTACTTTCTATTTACCTTTTTTTTTTTACTTTTTAATTTACCTTCTTTGACCATCTTCTTAACTTTTTTTTTTTACATTTAATTGGCCTTCTTTTACCTTCTATTTAATTTTCTTAGCCTTTTATTTACCTTATTTTACCTTTTATGTAACTTGTTTTATCTTCTTTTACCCTTTACTTACCTTCTTTTACCTTTATTTACCTTCTTTGACCATCTTCTTAACTTTTTTTATACATTTAATTGGTCTTCTTTTACCTTCTATTTAACTTTCTTAGCCTTTTATTTACCTTATTTTACCTTTTCTTTAACTTGTTTTTTCTTCGTTTACCTTTTACTTACCTTCTTTGACCATCTTCTTAACTTTTTTTACTTTCTTGGCCTTTTATTTACCTTATTTGACCTTTTATTCAACATGTTTTATCTTCTTTTACCTTTCACTTACCTTCTTTTACCTTTTATTTACATTCTTTCACCTTTTACTTACCTTCTTTTACCTTTTATTTACATTCCTTCATCTTTTTTTACCTTCTTTGACCATCTTCTTAAAAAATTTTTACATTTAATTGGCCTTCTTTTACCTTCTATTTAACTTTAATTTACCTTATTTTACCTTTTATTCAACTTGTTTTATCTTCTTTTACCTACATTCTTTTACCCTCTTTGACCATCTTCTTAACTTTTTTTAACATTTAATAGGCCTTCTTTTACCTTCTATTTAACTTCCTTAGCCTTTTATTTACCTTATTTTACCATTTATTCAACTTGTTTTATCTTCTTTTACCTTTTACTCACCTTCTTTTACCTTTTATTTACCTTCTTTGACCATCTTCTTAACTTTTTTTTACTTTCTTAGCCTTTTATTCACCTTATTTTACCTTTTATTCAACATGTTTTATCTTATTTTACCTTTTACTTAGCTTCTTTTATCTTTTATTTACATTCTTTCACCTTTTACTTACCTTCTTTTACCTTTTATTTACATTCCTTCATCTTTTTTTACCTTCTTTGACCATCTTCTTAAATTTTTTTTACATTTAATTGACCTTCTTTTACCTTCTATTTAACTTTAATTTACCTTATTTTACCTTTTATTCAACTTGTTTTATCTTCTTTTACCTACCTTCTTTTACCTTTTATTTAGCTTCTTTTACCCTCTTTGACCATCTTCTTAACTTTTTCTTTTTACGTTTAATTGACCTTCTTTTACCTTCTATTTAACTTTATTTGCCTTTTATTTACCTCATTTTACCATTTATTCAACTTGTTTTATCTTCTTTTACCTTTTACTTACCTTCTTTTACCTTTTATTTACCTTCTTTGACCATCTTCTTAACTTTTTTTTACTTTCTTAGCCTTTTATTCACCTTATTTTATCTTTTATTCAACATGTTTTATCTTCTTTTACCTTTTACTTATCTTCTTTTACCTTTTATTTACATTCTTTCACCTTTTACTTATCTTCTTTTACCTTTTATTTACATTCTCACATTTTTTTTACCTTCTTTGACCATCTTCTTAACTTTTTTTTTACATTTAATTGGCCTTCTTTTACCTTCTATTTAATTTTCTTAGCCTTTTATTTACCTTATTTTACCTTTTCTTTAACTTGTTTTATCTTCGTTTACCTTTTACTTACCTTCTTTGACCATCTTCTTAACTTTTTTTACTTTCTTAGCCTTTTATTTACCTTATTTTACCTTTTATTCAACATGTTTTATCTTCTTTTACCTTTTACTTATCTTCTTTTACCTTTTATTTACATTCTTTCACCTTTTACTTACCTTCTTTTACCTTTTATTTACATTCCTTCATCTTTTTTTACCTTCTTTGACCATCTTCTTAAATTTTTTTTACATTTAATTGGCCTTCTTTTACCTTCTATTTAACTTTAATTTACCTTATTTTACCTTTTATTCAACTTGTTTTATCTTCTTTTACCTACCTTCTTTTACCTTCTTTTACCCTCTTTGACCATCTTCTTAACTTTTTTTTTTACGTTTAATTGACCTTCTTTTACATTCTATTTAACTTTATTTGCCTTTTATTTACCTTATTTTACCATTAATTCAACTTGTTTTATCTTCTTTTACCTTTTACTTACCTTCTTTTACCTTTTATTTACCTTCTTTGACCATCTTCTTAACTTTTTTTTAACTTTCTTAGCCTTTTATTCACCTTATTTTATCTTTTATTCAACATGTTTTATCTTCTTTTACCTTTTACTTATCTTCTTTTACCTTTTATTTACATTCTTTCACCTTTTACTTATCTTCTTTTACCTTTTATTTACATTCTCACATTTTTTTTACCTTCTTTGACCATCTTCTTAAATTTTTTTTACATTTAATTGGCCTTCTTTTACCTTCGATTTAACTTTCTTAGCCTTTTATTTACCTTATTTTACCATTTATTCAACTTGTTTTATCTTCTTTTACCTTTTACTTACCTTCTTTTACCTTTTATTTACCTTCTTTGACCATCTTCTTAACTTTTTTTTTACTTTCTTAGCCTTTTATTCACCTTATTTTATCTTTTATTCAAAATGTTTTATCTTCTTTTACCTTTTACTTATCTTCTTTTACCTTTTATTTACATTCTTTCACCTTTTACTTACCTTCTTTTACCTTTTATTTACATTCCTTCATCTTTTTTTACCTTCTTTGACCATCTTCTTAAATTTTTTTTACATTTAATTGGCCTTCTTTTACCTTCTATTTAACTTTAATTTACCTTATTTTACCTTTTATTCAACTTGTTTTATCTTCTTTTACCTACCTTCTTTTACCTTCTTTTACCCTCTTTGACCATCTTCTGAACTTTTTTTTTTACGTTTAATTGACCTTCTTTTACCTTCTATTTAACTTTATTTGCCTTTTATTTACCTTATTTTACCATTTATTCAACTTGTTTGATCTTCTTTTACCTTTTACTTACCTTCTTTTACCTTTTATTTACCTTCTTTGACCATCTTCTTAACTTTTTTTTACTTTCTTAGCCTTTTATTCACTTTATTTTATCTTTTATTCAACATGTTTTATCTTCTTTTACCTTTTACTTATCTTCTTTTACCTTTTATTTACATTATTTCACCTTTTACTTACCTTCTTTTACCTTTTATTTACATTCCTTCATCTTTTTTTACCTTCTTTGACCATCTCCTTAACTTTTTTTTTACTTTCTTAGCCTTTTATTTACCTTATTTCACCTTTTATTCAACATGTTTTATCTTCTTTTACCTTTTACTTATCTTCTTTTACCTTTTATTTACATTATTTCACCTTTTATTTACCTTCTTTTACCTTTTATTTACATTTCTTCATCTTTTTTTACCTTCTTTGACCATCTTCTTAAATTCTTTTTACATTTAATTGGCCTTCTTTTACCTTCTATTTAACTTTCTTAGCCTTTAATTTACCTTATTTTACCTTTTGTTCAACTTGTTTTATCTTCTTTTACCTTTTACTTACCTTCTTTTACCTTTTATTTACATTCCTTCACCTTTTACCTACCTTCTTTTACCTTTTATTTACCTTCTTTTACCCTCTTTGACCATCTTCTTAACTTTTTTTTACATTTAATTGACCTTCTTTTACCTTCTATTTAACTTTATTTGCCTTTTATTTACCTTATTTTACCTTTATTCAACTTGTTTTATCTTCTTTTACCTTTTACTTACCTTCTTTTACCTTTTATTTACCTTCTTTGACCATCTTCTTAACTTTTTTTACATTTAATTGGCCTTCTTTTACCTTCTATTTAACTTTCTTAGCCTTTTATTTACCTTATTTCACCTTTTATTCAACATGTTTTATCTTCTTTTACCTTTTACTTATCTTCTTTTACCTTTTATTTACATTATTTCACCTTTTACTTACCTTCTTTTACCTTTTATTTACATTCTCACATCTTTTTTTTACCTTCTTTGACCATCTTCTTAAAAATTTTTTACATTTAATTGGCCTTCTTTTACCTTCTATTTAACTTTCTTAGCCTTTAATGTATCTTATTTTACCTTTTGTTCAACTTTTTTTATCTTCTTTTACCTTTTACTAACCTTCTTTTACATTTTATTTACATTCCTTCACCTTTTACCTACCTTCTTTTACCTTTTATTTACCTTCTTTTACCCTCTTTGACCATCTTCTTAACTTTTTTTTTACATTTAATTGGCCTTCTTTTACCTTCTATTTAACTTCCTTAGCCTTTTATTTACCTTATTTTACTTTTATTCAACATGTTTTATCTTCTTTTACTTATCTTCTTTTACCTTTTATTTACATTCTTTCACCTTTTACTTACCTTCTTTTACCTTTTATTTACATTCTCACATCTTTTTTTACCTTCTTTGACCATCTTCTTAAATTTTTTTTTACATTTAATTGGCCTTCTTTTACCTTCTATTTAACTTTCTTAGCCTTTAATTTACCTTATTTTACCTTTTATTCAACTTGTTTTATCTTTTTTTACCTTTTACTTACCTTCTTTCACCTTTTATTTACATTCCTTCACCTTTTACCTACCTTCTTTTACCTTTTATTTACCTTCTTTTACCCTCTTTGACCATCTTCTTAACTTTTTTTTTTACATTTAATAGGCCTTCTTTTACCTTCTCTTTAACTTCCTTAGCCTTTTATTTACCTTATTTTACCTTTATTCAACTTGTTTTATCTTCTTTTTACCATTACTTACCTTCTTTTACCTTGTATTTACATTCCTTCAACTTTTACTTACCTTCTTATATCTTGTATTTACCTTCTTTGACCATCTTCTTAACTTTTTTTTACATTTAATTGGCCTTCTTTTACCTTCTATTTAACTTTCTTAGCCTTTTATTTACCTTATTTTACCTTTTATTTAACTTGTTTTATCTTTTTACCTTTTATTCACATTCCTTCACCTTTTATTCACCTTCTTTTACCTTTTTTTCCTCATGGTAATGACTTAATGTTTGACCCATCGTTATGAAAGAGTATTGTGTGTGTTCCCACAGCAAATCCGCCAGGAGCTGCTGGACTCGCAGCTGAAGGTGGCCTCGCTGCAGGACATGTCGCTCCAGTTGCTGGTCAACTCGCAGGGCGGGGACTGCCTGGAGGCCAAAGAGAAAGTCCACGTCATCGGCAACCGCCTCAAGCTGCTGCTGAAGGAGGTGACCCGGGACCTGCGCGAGCTGGCCAAGATCCTGGACATCACCAGCAGTCAGCAGGTGGCTGCCACGTACACCCTCACCTTCATCCTCACCACTCAACATGTCCCATCCCGTCCGCAGGATCTGTCCTCGTGGTCGTCGGCTGACGACTTGGACACCGGGTCCGGGTCTCTCAGTCCCGCCTCCGGGAGGAGCACTCCGAGTCGGCGGAGATCGGTAACGTACATGCTTGTTCCTCCACTGCTAACATTGACTTGCATCCCATGGAAGACCAGCAAGGATCACTCCCCCACTTCCTCCCCATACATCCACAACTGTCCTCCCGTCATGCCGCATGACCCCCCAGTGAGAAGAGGCGGGCGTCCTTTTTCTTTGTCTCCTCCCCTTCCTGTACTTACAACGTCCAAAAGAGTTTCCCTCTAAATCGTTCCTTGACATCCCTCCAGTTTGTAGTCCCAGGAATCTGCTAAACCAGCAGCGAATGTCCCCTAAGATTGCTTCCAGTCACGTTAAGATGTGTCCTGTACGTCCACTCCTCTGCATGTTCTCAGAGCAGCAGACCCTCCAGTGAGGAGGGACCTCCCGGGAGTCCTTTCTCTTCTCCTGAGATCTTTCCTTGACATCCCTGTAGTCTGATAAACCGCTGACTAAAATCCCCCCAGAAATGGCCTCCTTTCCCAAACGTCAAATCCAATAAGCATGTCACTGCTGCTGACTACAGTCGCGGTCAAAAGTGTACATACACTTGTAAAGAACATCATGTCATGGCTGTCTTGACTTTACAATCATTTCTACAACTTGTCATGTCTGTGTAATCACGTTTTGTTTAGTTATAGGACTCTTTAGTTTCTGTCTTTTCACTCCCTTGTCTTGTCACCATAGTTACCCACTAGTTTCACCGGTCATGTCACGCACCTGTTTTGAGTCACGCACCTGTTGTTAATCATGTCCATAGTATTTAAGTTCATTCATTTTCTGTTGTTCGTCCTGGAGTCATAGCCTTTCTCACCCTGCTATCCTCGCGTTTCAAGCCCTGTTCACGATCCCATGCCACAGTAAGTTTTTGTTTATTAAGCCACAGTTAGTGTTTTGTTTAATTGTTCATAGTTTCTGCCAATGTGCAAGTTTTGTGTTTATAGTCTAGTTTTGTACCTCCGCCCCTGTGCGCGCTTTTCGTTTGATCCTTTCTTTGTAGTTATAGTGTTAAATAAATCATGTACCCACCTTCAAGCCATCCATCCATCCATTTTCTACCGCTTATTCCCCTTTGGGGTCGCGGGGGGCGCTGGAGCCTATCTCAGCTACAATCGGGCGGAAGGCGGGGTACACCCTGGACTAGTCGCCACCTCATCGCAGGGCCAACACAGATAGACAGACAACATTCACACACTAGGGCCAATTTAGTGTTGCCAATCAACCTATCCCCAGGTGCATGTCTTTGGAAGTGGGAGGAAGCCGGAGTACCCGGAGGGAACCCACGCAGTCACGGGGAGAACATGCAAACTCCACACAGAAAGATCCCGAGCCCGGGATTGAACCCAAGACTACTCAGGACCTTCGTATTGTGAGGCAGATGCACTGTCCGATCCAAATTCTCTCGCATCTTGGGAAAACAAAAACTCCACAGTCCAAGTCATGACATTAGAGTCTTTTGTTGGAGGCGGGTGTTCAAAAGAAAAAGAGTTGAAAAAAAAATCCTGGGCTGTGATGTCATCCTGGGGAAGCCGGGCAGACTGTTGCTTGCTTCCGCCCGGAGGGGGCGGGGCTTGTGGGAGCGGCGTATCCCGCTGGCTCGCGGATGTCCTTCCTGGCGTCCCTCGCCTTTGGCGGCGCTTCCGTGGCTGGGATGACGCGCCAACGTCCCCGGGCCAAACGGAGCTGATCGGCACCAGTTTGCCCGGTCGGACCCCACATGAGATCCTTGCGCTCCGTGGGGGAATAGCGGAGCGTCTCAGCTTCCATGGCGCGCAGGACCTCCCACGTTCCTTCGTCCAATCTTGCGGGAGAACTTTTCTGCTGGAGTCATAATGTTTTTGTTTTCCCAAGATGCGAGAGAATTTGGATCGGACATGGCTTGAAGGTGGGTACATGATTTATTTAACACTATAACTACAAAGAAAGGATCAAAGAAAAAGCGCGCACAGGGGCGGAGGTACAAAACTAGACTATAAACACAAAACTTGCACATTGGCAGAAACTATGAACAATTAAACAAAACACTAATTGTGGCTTAATAAACAAACTTACTGTGGCATGGGATCGTGAACAGGGCTTGAAACGCGAGGATAGCAGGGCGAGAAAGGCTATGACTCCAGGACGAACAACAGAAAATGAATGAACTTAAATACTATGGACATGATTAACAACAGGTGCGTGACTCAAAACAGGTGCGTGACATGACCGGTGAAACTATTGGGTAACTATGGTGACAAGACAAGGGAGTGAAAAGACAGAAACTAAAGAGTCCTATAACTAAACAAAACATGATTACACAGACATGACACAACTCTTATTTGTTTGTGATGTAGTGATTGGAGCACATACTTGTTGCTCACAAAAAAACATTCATGAAGTTTGCTTCTTTTATGAATTTATTATGGCTCTACTGAAAATGTGCTGGGTCAAAAGTATACATACAGCAATGTTAATATTTGCTTACATGTCCCTTGGCAAGTTTACCTGCAATAAGGCGCTTTTGGTAGCCATCCACAAGCTTCTGCTTGACCACTTGACCACTAAATTGCTGCAGTTCAGCTAAATGTGTTGCTTTTCTGACATGGACTTGTTTCTTCAGCATTGTCCACACCTTTAAGTCAGGACTTTGGGAAGGCCATTCCAAAAACCTTCATTCCAGCCTGATTTAGCCATTCCTTTACCACTTTTGAGGTGTGTTTGGGGTCATTGTCCTGTTGGAACACCCAACTGCGCCCAAGACCCAACCTCTAAGGCACCTAAAAACCTTCAATTTTCTCAAAAGCTGACAGTGTGCCTTATAATCCAGTACGCCTTATATATGGACCAATATTGAGCCACAACAGGTCTCGCAACTACAGGATGCATAACGTAACCCCAGCCTCTACTTTAGCGTCTATTCTATGCGCCTTATAATGCGGTGCGCCTTATATATGAACAAAGTTTTAAAATAGGCCATTCATTGAAGGTGCGCTTTATAATCCGGTGCGCCTTATAGTGCGGAAAATACGATACTCAACATAATACCGTATTTTTCGGAGTATAAGTCGCTCCGGCCGAAAATGCATAATAAAGAAGGAAAACAACATATATAAGTTGCACTGGAGTATAAGTCGCATTTTTGGGGGAAATGTATTTGATAAAAGCCAACAGCAAGAATAGACATTTGAAAGGCAATTTAAAATAAATCAAGAATAGTGAACAACAGGCTGAATAAGTGTACGTTATATGAGGCATAAATAACCAACTGGTATGTTAACGTAACATATTATGGTAAGAGTCATTCAAAGAACTATAACATATAGAACATGCTATACGTTTACCAAACAATCTGTCACTCCTAATCGCTAAATCCCATGAAATCTTATACGTCTAGTCTCTTACGTGAATGAGATCAATAATATTATAATGTGTTAATCATTTCACACATAAGTCGCTCCTGAGTATAAGTCGCACCCCCGGCCAAACTATGAATAAAACTGCGTTTTATCGTCCGAAAAATACGGTACATTGTTTCTTCAGCATTGACCACACCATGCCTACCGTCAAGCATGGTGGTGGTGGTATTAAGCTCTGGGCCTGTTTTGCTGCCAATGGAACTGCTGCTTTAAATGGGACAATGAAAAAGGAGGATTAGCTCCAAATTCTTCAGGACAAGCTAAAGTCATCAGCCCGGAGGTTGGGTCTTGGGCGCAGTTGGGTGTTCCAACAGGACAATGACCCCAAACACACGTCAAAAGTGGTAAAGGAATGGCTAAATCAGGCGAGAATGAAGGCTTTAGAATGGCCTTCCCAAAGTCCTGACTTAAAGGTGTGGACAATGCTGAAGAAACAAGTCCATACCTGCCAACTACTCCGGTTTTCCCGTAATTAGTATGGTTTTCATCAACCTGTTACGGTTGCAGTGATAAAAAATACGGTTTTTCATTAATTAAAAAAAATTAAAAAAAATTTAAGTTTTATTCACGAAATCGCGTACCAACAATGACAATCGACACTGCTTCCCGTAACTTCCTATCGAGCCATTCCGAATGCCATGCGCGAGGCTATTTATAGCACCGCTGCCAAGCACGAGGCACCAGTTGCCATTGTTTCCAAACGAGCGAACGATCATGGAATCAGCCGGAGAAAAATGGCAAACGAGTCTTAAACCGAAAAGAAAACCGCAGTCATTCGGTGAAGAATATTCAAAAGCCTATCCGGGAATAATTATCCGTTCCAAAAAGGGTGAAAACTACGCGAATTGCACCTTGTGCAGACAAGATTTTTCGATCGGACACGGAGGAATTAGCGATGTAAAAGACCACGTTGGGACAAAAAAACACAAGTCTAATGCCGTTGCTAGCGATACAAGTGGAAAACTTTCAACGTTTTTCGTCGCCCAAACAGATTCTTTGGATGTGATAAATGCCGAAGTTTTATTTACGGAGGCAATAATTGAGCAAACAAAAAGGTAATGACACCAATGTTATCTATTGGAATTGTTTAGTACTGTTATACTGTTAAAAGTGTTTATACTATTTATGCTTTCAAGTCCAAGTTGAAGAAATCTTGTTAAATGTTGACAGCATAACTACCAAAATACAGAAGTATGTCCTTAATATTTTTGCAGTGCTATTTCTGTTGAAAAGTTCAAATGATTACATTAGAGATGTGATGTGCCACTTTTCAAGTGTCTGATGGCTTCAATTAATTCTCATGAATTTTTCATATTTTGAATTCTTTTGAAAGGCTTACAAAAAAACGACATTTGAATTGTAATTCCCTGCTATTGACAGGACTATTAATTTTAATGAAGTTAGCTTACCATGTTTACAGTATGATAATTGTGATAGAAATGTGAATTTTAGGCACAGAATATTTTTTTACAATTGAACAAGGCAGTAGATTATACAAGCTTGGACAGAAAGTTAATAATGACACCAATTTTTTTTTTTTATGGAATTGTTTAGTACTGTTTTACCATTTGTTTACTGTAAAAAGTGTTTATACTGTTTATACTTTCAATGAACAAATTGAAGTCTTGTGAAAGGTTGACAGGATAACTGGCATTAACTGTCAAAATAATTTCAAACTATTGAAGTTAGCTTACAGAATAAACATGTCAATCAACCCATATGATTTTTGCTGTAATATTTTTGTTTTGAAAAGTCACTGTGACTGATAGAAAAGTGATGGTTTTAGCATCATTTTAACCTGTCTGAATGCTAATAATCATTTTGCGTCGGGGGGCGAAGCCTGAACCCCCCCACCAGGACTTTGTCCTGGACCTACCGGGGCCTGCGGGCCCTGGACCCTGGCTACTAGGTTTTTCTGATTTCAAAAGTTGGCAGGTATGCAAGTCCATGTCAGAAAAGCAACACATTTAGCTGAACTGCACCAATTTTGTGGTCAAGTGGTCAAGCAGAAGCTTGTGGATGGCTACCAAAAGCGCCTTATTGCAGGTAAACTTGCCAAGGGACATGTAAGCAAATATTAACATTGCTGTATGTATACTTTTTAGAGATGCACGGATAGGCAATTATTTCATCCGCAACCGCGTCAGAAAGTCGTCAACCATCCGCCATCCACCCGATGTAACGTTTGATCAGAACTGCACCCGCCCGCCATCCGCCCGTTGTTATATATCTAATATTAATAAAAAAATTTAAAAAAAGGGTGAAAACTACGCGAATTGCACCTTGTGCAGACAAGATTTTTCGATCGGACACGGAGGAATTAGCGATGTAAAAGACCACGTTGGGACAAAAAAACACAAGTCTAATGCCGTTGCTAGCGATACAAGTGGAAAACTTTCAACGTTTTTCGTCGCCCAAACAGATTCTTTGGATGTGATAAATGCCGAAGTTTTATTTACGGAGGCAATAATTGAGCATGGACTTCCAATCGCACTGCCTGATCACATGGGACAGTTAAATGTTTGTAATGCAACCTTTAAAAATCATTACGCGGTGATCGCGGTCCCAAAAATAAACTTTTCTTGCATGATAATGTCCAGAAAAATTCGCTTTATATTACTATAGAGTCCTTTTAACGAATGAGTTTGATGGTTTATCACAAACCTTAAATGAAAGAAGTCCTTTGTTCTCCTGCACCATGCATGCACAATCCTGTCGGCTGTATTTCACAGCACGACATACTGTAAAAAGTGTTTATACTATTTATACTTTCAATTAACAAATTGAAGTCTTGTGAAAGGTTGACAGGATAACTGGCACTAACTGTCAAAATAATTTCAAACTATTGAAGTTAGCTTACAGAATAAACATGTCAATCAACCCATATGATTTTTGCTGTAATATTTTTGTTTTGAAAAGTCACTGTGACTGATAGAAAAGTGATGGTTTTAGCAACATTTTAACCTGTCTGAATGCTAATAATCATTTTGCGTCGGGGGGGGCGAAGCCTGAACCCCCCCACCAGGACTTTGTCCTGGACCTACCGGGGCTTGCGGGCCCTGGACCCTGGCTACTAGGTTTTTCTGATTTCAAAAGTTGGCAGGTATGCAAGTCCATGTCAGAAAAGCAACACATTTAGCTGAACTGCACCAATTTTGTGGTCAAGTGGTCAAGCAGAAGCTTGTGGATGGCTACCAAAAGCGCCTTATTGCAGGTAAACTTGCCAAGGGACATGTAAGCAAATATTAACTGACTTATTAAATTAATTTTCAGTAGAGCCATAATAAATTCATAAAAGAAGCAAACTTCATGAATGTTTTTTTGTGAGCAACAAGTATGTGCTCCAATCACAAAAAAATAGAAATGATTGTAAAGTCAAGACAGCCATGACATGATGTTCTTCACAAGTGTACGTACACTTTTGACCAAGACTGTATGTCTTTCGAAAAGTCACATCACTCGTTTTGTTTTGGTTGGCGCTCATGTTTTGTTGTGGCTGATGCCTCCTCAGGTGGCTCCTGTTTTGATTTGCCTGGACTGAAACTTTTCTTTTCTTTTTACTCCTCCTCCCTCCCCCGACCCCTCTACCCCGCTCATTGCAAGCAGCGGCGGGGCAAATGTAGTGTGTCACAGCGTGGTGGAGCGCCTGTGAGCAGTCCACAGCACAGGTACATGATGCTTCTGTTGCTTCCTCGCCCAGAAGATAATGGAAGTCATGGCTCACGCCCCCCCCCCCCCTGTCTCTGCCTCCCGTTTACCCAGCTGCCCGATCCCTCAGCGCATGCGCCGAAAGTCTTTCCACTTCCGTTCCCTTACTTGATGGCAGTTTTACCGCTACTAGTATAGTATCGCACTACTAATAAATCAAAAACGGTCCAATACTCTGTTTGAAAAGTACCGGTTCGACATATTTTTTTGTGACATTGCTGGTTTTTACGAGCAGAGGAGCACGTTCGGCAGCGCACACACACAGAGTACTTACAAGCAGACACGGTGTGTAGACAGAAAAGGGAGAACGGACACATTTTGGTGTAAAAAGTCAAGATAAAGGTGAAGTTATGACACTGAAACACCCTCAGGAAGAGCTGCTTTAAGACATGGCCTAGCTAGTTAGTGGCTAACGTCCATCCACAGTGTTTTAGCTGCCTCTAAATCACTAATCAGTCGGCAGTGTTTTAGCTACTTCTAAATCACTCATTCTTGTCTCCATGGCGACAGTCGGCAGTGTTTTAGCTACTTCTAAATCACTAATCAGTCGGCAGTGTTTTAGCTACTTCTAAATCACTAATTCTTGTCTCCATGGCGACAGTCGGCAGTGTTTTAGCTACTTCTAAATCACTAATCAGTCGGCAGTGTTTTAGCTACTTCTAAATCACTCATTCTTGTCTCCATGGCGACAGTCGGCAGTGTTTTAGCTACTTCTAAATCACTAATCAGTCGGCAGTGTTTTATCTACTTCTAAATCACTAATTCTTGTCCCCATGGCGACAGTCGGCAGTGTTTTAGCTACTTCTAACTCACTAATTCTTGTCTCCATGGCGACAGTCGGCAGTGTTTTAGCTACTTCTAAATCACTAATCAGTCGGCAGTGTTTTAGCTACTTCTAAATCACTCATTCTTGTCTCCATGGCGACAGTCGGCAGTGTTTCAGCTACTTCTAAATCACTAATCAGTCGGCAGTGTTTTAGCTACTTCTAAATCACTAATCAGTCGGCAGTGTTTTAGCTACTTCTAAATCACTAATCAGTCGGCAGTGTTTTAGCTACTTCTAAATCACTAATGAGTCGGCAGTGTTTTAGCTACTTCTACATCACTAATTCTTGTCTCCATGGCGACAGTCGGTAGTGTTTTAGCTACTTCTAAATCACTAATCGGTCGGCAGTGTTTTAGCTACTTCTAAATCACTAATCAGTCGGCAGTGTTTTAGCTACTTCTAAATCACTCATTCTTGTCTCCATGGCGACAGTCGGCAGTGTTTCAGCTACTTCTAAATCACTAATCAGTCGGCAGTGTTTTAGCTACTTCTAAATCACTAATCAGTCGGCAGTGTTTTAGCTACTTCTAAATCACTAATCAGTCGGCAGTGTTTTAGCTACTTCTAAATCACTAATGAGTCGGCAGTGTTTTAGCTACTTCTACATCACTAATTCTTGTCTCCATGGCGACAGTCGGTAGTGTTTTAGCTACTTCTAAATCACTAATCGGTCGGCAGTGTTTTAGCTACTTCTAAATCACTAATGAGTCGGCAGTGTTTTAGCTACTTCTAAATCACTAATTTTTGTCTCCATGGCGACAGTCGGCAGTGTTTTAGCTACTTCTAAATCACTAATCAGTCAGCAGTGTTTTAGCTACTTCTAAATCACTAATCAGTCGGCAGTGTTTTAGCTACTTCTAAATCACTAATCAGTCGGCAGTGTTTTAGCTACTTCTAAATCACTAATCAGTCGGCAGTGTTTTAGCTACTTCTAAATCACTAATTCTTGTCTCCATGGCGACAGTCGGCAGTGTTTTAGCTACTTCTAAATCACTAATCAGTCGGCAGTGTTTTAGCTACTTCTAAATCACTAATCAGTCGGCAGTGTTTTAGCTACTTCTAAATCACTCATTCTTGTCTCCATGGCGACAGTCGGCAGTGTTTTAGCTACTTCTAAATCACTAATCAGTCGGCAGTGTTTTAGCTACTTCTAAATCACTAATGAGTCGGCAGTGTTTTAGCTACTTCTAAATCACTAATTCTTGTCTCCATGGCGACAGTCGGCAGTGTTTTAGCTACTTCTAAATCACTAATCAGTCAGCAGTGTTTTAGCTACTTCTAAATCACTCATTCTTGTCTCCATGGCGACAGTCGGCAGTGTTTTAGCTACTTCTAAATCACTAATGAGTCGGCAGTGTTTTAGCTACTTCTAAATCACTAATCAGTCGGCAGTGTTTTAGCTACTTCTAAATCACTAATTCTTGTCCCCATGGCGACAGTCGGCAGTGTTTTAGCTACTTCTAAATCACTAATCAGTCGGCAGTGTTTTAGCTACTTCTAAATCACTAATCAGTCGACAGTGTTTTAGCTACTTCTAAATCACTAATTCTTGTCTCCATGGCGACAGTCGGCAGTGTTTTAGCTACTTCTAAATCACTAATCAGTCGGCAGTGTTTTAGCTACTTCTAAATCACTCATTCTTGTCTCCATGGCGACAGTCGGCAGTGTTTTAGCTACTTCTAAATCACTAATCAGTCGGCAGTGTTTTAGCTACTTCTAAATCACTAATCAGTCGGCAGTGTTTTAGCTACTTCTAAATCACTAATCAGTCGGCAGTGTTTTAGCTACTTCTAAATCACTAATCAGTCGGCAGTGTTTTAGCTACTTCTAAATCACTAATCAGTCGGCAGTGTTTTAGCTACTTCTAAATCACTAATTCTTGTCCCCATGGCGACAGTCGGCAGTGTTTTAGCTACTTCTAAATCACTAATCAGTCGGCAGTGTTTTAGCTACTTCTAAATCACTAATCAGTCGGCAGTGTTTTAGCTACTTCTAAATCACTCATTCTTGTCTCCATGGCGACAGTCGGCAGTGTTTTAGCTACTTCTAAATCACTAATCAGTCGGCAGTGTTTTAGCTACTTCTAAATCACTAATTCTTGTCTCCATGGCGACAGTCGGCAGTGTTTTAGCTACTTCTAAATCACTAATCAGTCGGCAGTGTTTTAGCTACTTCTAAATCACTAATTCTTGTCTCCATGGCGACAGTCGGCAGTGTTTTAGCTACTTCTAAATCACTAATCAGCCGGCAGTGTTTTAGCTACTTCTAAATCACTAATCAGTCGACAGTGTTTTAGCTACTTCTAAATCACTAATTCTTGTCTCCATGGCGACAGTCGGCAGTGTTTTAGCTACTTCTAAATCACTAATCAGTCGGCAGTGTTTTAGCTACTTCTAAATCACTAATCAGTCGGCAGTGTTTTAGCTACTTCTAAATCACAAATTCTTGTCTCCATGGCGACAGTCGGCAGTGTTTTAGCTACTTCTAAATCACTAATTCTTGTCTCCATGGCGACAGTCGGCAGTGTTTTAGCTACTTCTAAATCACTAATCAGTCGGCAGTGTTTTAGCTACGTCTAAATCACTAATCAGTCGGCAGTGTTTTAGCTACTTCTAAATCACTAATCAGTCGGCAGTGTTTTAGCTACTTCTAAATCACTCATTCTTGTCTCCATGGCGACAGTCGGCAGTGTTTTAGCTGCTTCTAAATCACTAATCAGTCGGCAGTGTTTTAGCTACTTCTAAATCACTAATCAGTCGGCAGTGTTTTAGCTACTTCTAAATCACTAATCAGTCGGCAGTGTTTTAGGTACTTCTAAATCACTAATTCTTGTCCCCATGGCGACAGTCGGCAGTGTTTTAGCTACTTCTAAATCACTAATCAGTCGGCAGTGTTTTAGCTACTTCTAAATCACTCATTCTTGTCTCCATGGCGACAGTCGGCAGTGTTTTAGCTACTTCTAAATCACTAATCAGTCGGCAGTGTTTTAGCTACTTCTAAATCACTAATCAGTCGGCAGTGTTTTAGCTACTTCTAAATCACTAATCAGTCGGCAGTGTTTTAGCTACTTCTAAATCACTAATCAGTCGGCAGTGTTTTAGCTACTTCTAAATCACTAATTCTTGTCTCCATGGCGACAGTCGGCAGTGTTTTAGCTACTTCTAAATCACTAATCAGTCGACAGTGTTTTAGCTACTTCTAAATCACTAATTCTTGTCCCCATGGCGACAGTCGGCAGTGTTTTAGCTACTTCTAAATCACTAATCAGTCGGCAGTGTTTTAGCTACTTCTAAATCACTAATCAGTCGGCAGTGTTTTATCTACTTCTAAATCACTAATTATTGTTCCCATGGCGACAGTCGGCAGTGTTTTAGCTACTTCTAAATCACTAATCACTCGGCAGTGTTTTAGCTACTTCTAAATCACTCATTCTTGTCTCCATGGCGACAGTCGGCAGTGTTTTAGCTACTTCTAAATCACTAATCAGTCGGCAGTGTTTCAGCTACTTCTAAATCACTAATTCTTGTCTCCATGGCGACAGTCGGCAGTGTTTTAGCTACTTCTAAATCACTAATCAGTCGGCAGTGTTTTAGCTACTTCTAAATCACTAATCAGTCGGCAGTGTTTTAGCTACTTCTAAATCACTAATCAGTCGGCAGTGTTTTAGCTACTTCTAAATCACTAATCAGTCGGCAGTGTTTTAGCTACTTCTAAATCACTCATTCTTGTCTCCATGGCGACAGTCGGCAGTGTTTTAGCTACTTCTAAATCACTAATCAGTCGGCAGTGTTTTAGCTACTTCTAAATCACTAATCAGTCGGCAGTGTTTTAGCTACTTCTAAATCACTCATTCTTGTCTCCATGGCGACAGTCGGCAGTGTTTTAGCTACTTCTAAATCACTAAGCAGTCGGCAGTGTTTTAGCTACTTCTAAATCACTAATCAGTCGGCAGTGTTTTAGCTACTTCTAAATCACTCATTCTTGTCTCCATGGCGACAGTCGGCAGTGTTTTAGCTACTTCTAAATCACTAATCAATCGGCAGTGTTTTATCTACTTCTAAATCACTAATTCTTGTCCCCATGGCGGCAGTCGGCAGTGTTTTAGCTACTTCTAAATCACTAATCAGTCGGCAGTGTTTTAGCTACTTCTAAATCACTCATTCTTGTCTCCATGGCGACAGTCGGCAGTGTTTTAGCTACTTCTAAATCACTAATCAGTCGGCAGTGTTTTAGCTACTTCTAAATCACTCATTCTTGTCTCCATGGCGACAGTCGGCAGTGTTTTAGCTACTTCTAAATCACTAATCAGTCGGCAGTGTTTTAGCTACTTCTAAATCACTAATTCTTGTCTCCATGGCGACAGTCGGCAGTGTTTTAGCTACTTCTAAATCACTAATTCTTGTCTCCATGGCGACAGTCGGCAGTGTTTTAGCTACTTCTAAATCACTAATCTGTCGGCAGTGTTTTAGCTACTTCTAAATCACTAATTCTTGTCTCCATGGCGACAGTCGGCAGTGTTTTAGCTACTTCTAAATCACTAATCAGTCGGCAGTGTTTTAGCTACTTCTAAATCACTAATTCTTGTCCCCATGGCGACAGTTGGCAGTGTTTTAGCTACTTCTAAATCACTAATGAGTCGGCAGTGTTTTAGCTACTTCTAAATCACTAATCAGTCGGCAGTGTTTTAGCTACTTCTAAATCACTAATTCTTGTCCCCATGGCGACAGTCGGCAGTGTTTTAGCAACTTCTAAATCACTAATCAGTCGGCAGTGTTTTAGCTACTTCTAAATCACTAATCAGTCGGCAGTGTTTTAGCTACTTCTAAATCACTCATTCTTGTCTCCATGGCGACAGTCGGCAGTGTTTTAGCTACTTCTAAATCACTAATCAGTCGGCAGTGTTTTAGCTACTTCTAAATCACTAATCAGTCGGCAGTGTTTTAGCTACTTCTAAATCACTCATTCTTGTCTCCATGGCGACAGTCGGCAGTGTTTTAGCTACTTCTAAATCACTAATCAGTCGGCAGTGTTTTAGCTACTTCTAAATCACTAATCAGTCGGTAGTGTTTTATCTACTTCTAAATCTCTAATTCTTGTCCCCATGGCGACAGTCGGCAGTGTTTTAGCTACTTCTAAATCACTAATCAGTCGGCAGTGTTTTAGCTACTTCTAAATCACTCATTCTTGTCTCCATGGCGACAGTCGGCAGTGTTTTAGCTACTTCTAAATCACTAATCAGTCGGCAGTGTTTTAGCTACTTCTAAATCACTAATTCTTGTCTCCATGGCGACAGTCGGCAGTGTTTTAGCTGCTTCTAAATCACTAATCAGTTGGCAGTGTTTTAGCTACTTCTAAATCACTCATTCTTGTCTCCATGGCGACAGTCGGCAGTGTTTTAGCTACTTCTAAATCACTAATCAGTCGGCAGTGTTTTAGCTACTTCTAAATCACTAATTCTTGTCTCCATGGCGACAGTCGGCAGTGTTTTAGCTGCTTCTAAATCACTAATCAGTTGGCAGTGTTTTAGCTACTTCTAAATCACTCATTCTTGTCTCCATGGCGACAGTCGGCAGTGTTTTAGCTACTTCTAAATCACTAATCAGTCGGCAGTGTTTTAGCTACTTCTAAATCACTCATTCTTGTCTCCATGGCGACAGTCGGCAGTGTTTTAGCTACTTCTAAATCACTAATTCTTGTCTCCATGGCGACAGTCGGCAGTGTTTTAGCTACTTCTAAATCACTAATCAGTCGGCAGTGTTTTAGCTACTTCTAAATCACTAATCAGTCGGCAGTGTTTTAGCTACTTCTAAATCACTAATTCTTGTCCCCATGGCGACAGTCGGCAGTGTTTTAGCTACTTCTAAATCACTAATCAGTCGGCAGTGTTTTAGCTACTTCTAAATCACTCATTCTTGTCTCCATGGCGACAGTCGGCAGTGTTTTAGCTACTTCTAAATCACTAATCAGTCGGCAGTGTTTTAGCTACTTCTAAATCACTCATTCTTGTCTCCATGGCGACAGTCGGCAGTGTTTTAGCTACTTCTAAATCACTAATCAGTCGGCAGTGTTTTAGCTACTTCTAAATCACTAATCAGTCGGCAGTGTTTTAGCTACTTCTAAATCACTCATTCTTGTCTCCATGGCGACAGTCGGCAGTGTTTTAGCTACTTCTAAATCACTAATCAGTCGGCAGTGTTTTAGCTACTTCTAAATCACTCATTCTTGTCTCCATGGCGACAGTCGGCAGTGTTTTAGCTACTTCTAAATCACTAATCAGTCGGCAGTGTTTTAGCTACTTCTAAATCACTCATTCTTGTCTCCATGGCGACAGTCGGCAGTGTTTTAGCTACTTCTAAATCACTAATCAGTCGGCAGTGTTTTAGCTACTTCTAAATCACTAATCAGTCGGCAGTGTTTTAGCTACTTCTAAATCACTCATTCTTGTCTCCATGGCGACAGTCGGCAGTGTTTTAGCTACTTCTAAATCACTAATCAGTCGGCAGTGTTTTAGCTACTTCTAAATCACTAATCAGTCGGCAGTGTTTTAGCTACTTCTAAATCACTAATTCTTGTCTCCATGGCGACAGTCGGCAGTGTTTTAGCTACTTCTAAATCACTCATTCTTGTCTCCATGGTGACAAATAAAGTGAGTTTCTTACAAGTATCATTATCACTGGAGGACGAGGAATGTCTAAACATGCTTCACTACACACCGTAGGAGGATACAATAGCGTCACAATGTAAACAAACGCCATGGGTGGATCTATACCTGACATCCACTGTAATGATACCAAGTATCTAGTCGATACTACTGTGATTACATCGATATTTTTTATTGTCACAAAATCTTTTTTCTTTTTTTTTTTGTTAAATTAATATTATATTCATAAATTCAGTAAATATGTCCCTGGACACATGAGGACTTTGAATATGACCAATGTATGATCCTGTAACTACTTGGAATCAGATCGATACCTAAATGTGTGGTATCATCCAAAACTAATGTCAAGTATCAAAGAAGAGAAGAATAAGTGATTATTACATTTTAACAGAAGTGTAGATAGAACATATTAAAACAGAAAAATAAGCAGAAATTAAATGTAAATTAACAAGTAGATTAATAATTAATTTTTACAGTTTGTCCTTTATAATGTGTACAAAATAGTAGGTGTATAAATGACACAATATGTTACTGCAGACTAATTAGGAGTCTTTGTTTGTTTACTTACTACTAAAAGACAAGTTGTCTAGTATGTTCACTATTTTATTTAAGGACTAAATGACAATAATAAACATATGTTTCATCTACACTAACATTTTTTTGTTAAAATAAAACCAATAATGACATATTTTTGTGGTCCCCTTTATTTAGAAAAGTATCGAAATACATTTTGGTACCGGTACCAAAATATTGCTATCGAGACAACCCTACTATCAATGCACACTCTTGGCATTCTCTCGATGAGCTTCGAGCACACAAAACTATTTCCTCTTGAAGCTCATTGAGAGAATGCCAAGAGTGTGCAAAGCAGTGATCAGAGCAAAGGGTGGCTATTTTTTTTAGAAGAAACTAGAATATAAAACATGTTTTCAAGTAATATTATATATTGCATACTTGCCAACCCTCCCGAATTTCCCGGGAGACTCCCGAAATTAAGCGCCTCTACCGAAAACCTCCCGGGACAAATATTCTCCCGAAAATCTCCCGATTTTCAGCCGGAGCTGGAGGCCACGCCCCCTCCAGCTCCTTGCGGACCTGAGTGAGGACAGCCTTTTTTTCACGACGGGAGGACAACAGGGTGACAAGAACTAAATCATCAAGACTAGAGATACATTTTATTATTATGTTTATCTTACCTAAAAATAAATATATTTATTAAAAAACAAACAAAACAAAAAATTAATACATTTTTACTATAATTTGCTAAAAACATCAAAATTAATCGTATTTTTCCTTTGTATTTTTTCTGACTCCTTATTACATCCAGCCATAGAATTATACATTAAAATAAACATATTTGAAATAATTAATTATAAATTATCATAATAATTCATTTAAAATGACCATATTTAATTATTAAAATAATTGCTTGTTTGTCAACAACTTTAGCATTTTATTCATTACATTTTGAAACTCTCAGAAGCCAAGTTATGTTATATTCCTTAATATTTATTTATGCAAGTTTGAAGTATCAATTATCTAAACACAGTTTTGTTCGCATATTTTCAGGATATATATATATATATATATATATATATATATACATATATATATATATATATATATATATATATATATATATATATATATATATATATATATATATATATATATATATATATATATTCTAGCTGTCAATATACTCCTCCCCTCTTAACCACGGCCCCAACCACCTCCCGAAATCGGAGGTCTCAAGGTTGGCAAGTATGATATTGTAGCCTCCAGAATAAATCACACAAAGTCCAGAAATATTTTTAACTTCTATTGCCAATCATATAATATAGTTTTGATGCCTTAGGTGACAATCTACAATGTAAATAGGATGTAATGTAAATATCTAAATATGTAATGTAAATATGTAAATATTTATATAATAATATATATATTTATATAATATATATATAATATAAAAATATATAATTATATATAATATATATTTATATAATAATAATATTTATATAATATATATAATAATTATATATATATATATATATATATATATATATAATAATTTATATAATAATAATATTTATATAATAATGTAAATATGTAATGTAAATATTTGTAACTTTTATTGCCAATCATATAATATAGTTTTGATGCCTTAGGTGACAATCTACAATGTAAATAGGATGTAATGTTAATATCTAAATATGTAATGTAAATATGTAAATATTTATATAATAATATATATATTTATATAATATATATATATAATATAAAAATATATAAATATATATAATATATATTTATATAATAATAATATTTATATAATATATATAATAATTATATATATATATATATATAATAATTTATATAATAATATTTATATAATAATGTAAATGTGTAATGTAAATATTTTTAACTTTTATTGCCAATCATATAATATAGTTTTGATGCCTTAGGTGACAATCTACAATGTAAATAGGATGTAATGTAAATATCTAAATATGTAATGTAAATATGTAAATATGTAAATATTTATATAATATATATATTTATATAATATATATATAATATAAAAATATATAAATATATATAATATATATTTATATAATAATAATATTTATATAATAATAATGTATATAATATATATAATAATTATATATATATATATATATATATATATATATATAATAATTTATATAATAATAATATTTATATAATAATGTAAATATGTAATGTAAATATTTTTAACTTTTATTGCCAATCATATAATATAGTTTTGATGCCTTAGGTGACAATCTACAATGTAAATAGGATGTAATGTAAATATCTAAATATGTAATGTAAATATGTAAATATTTATATAATAATATATATATTTATATAATATATATATATAATATAAAAATATATAAATATATATATTATATATTTATATAATAATAATTTATATAATATACATAATAATTATATATATATATATATATATATATATATATATATAATTTATATAATAATAATATTTATATAATAATGTAAATATGTAATGTAAATATTTTTAACTTTTATTGCCAATCATATAATATAGTTTTGATGCCTTAGGTGACAATCTACAATGTAAATAGAATGTAATGTAAATATCTAAATATGTAATGTAAATATGTAAATATTTATATAATAATATATATATTTATATAATATATATATATATATAATATAAAAATATATAAATATATATAATATATATTTATATAATAATAATATTTATATAATAATAATTTATATAATATATATAATAATTATATATATATATATATATATAATAATTTATATAATAATAATATTTATATAATAATGTAAATATGTAATGTAAATATTTTTAACTTTTATTGCCAATCATATAATATAGTTTTGATGCCTTAGGTGACAATCTACAATGTAAATAGGATGTAATGTAAATATCTAAATATGTAATGTAAATATGTAAATATGTAAATATTTATATAATAATATATATATTTATATAATATATATATATATAATATAAAAATATATAAATATATATAATATATATTTATATAATAATATTTCTATAATAATAATTTATATAATATATATAATAATTATATATATATATAATTTATATAATAATAATATTTATATAATAATGTAAATATGTAATGTAAATATTTTTAACTTTTATTGCCAATCATATAATATAGTTTTGATGCCTTAGGTGACAATCTACTATGTAAATAGGATGTAATGTAAATATCTAAATATGTAATGTAAATATGTAAATATTTATATAATAATATATATATTTATATAATATATATATATAATATAAAAATATATAAATATATATAATATATATTTATATAATGATAATATTTATATAATAATAATTTATATAATATATATAATAACTATATATATATATAATAATTTATATAATAATAATATTTATATAATGTAAATATGTAATGTAAATATTTGTAACTTTTATTGCCAATCATATAATATAGTTTTGATGCCTTAGGTGACAATCTACAATGTAAATAGGATGTAATGTAAATATGTAAATATTTATATAATAATATATATATTTATATAATATATATATATAATATAAAAATATATAAATATATATAATATATATTTATATAATAATAATATTTATATAATAATAATTTATATAATTTATATAATAATTATATATATATATATATATATATATATATATATAATAATTTATATAATAATAATATTTATATAATAATGTAAATATTTAATGTAAATATTTTTAACTTTTATTGCCAATCATATAATATAGTTTTGATGCCTTAGGTGACAATCTACCACGTAAATAGTCATGAATCTACCACGTAAATAGTCATGAAAATAAAGAAAACACATTTGAATGAGAAGGCGTGTCCAAACTTTTGGCCTCTACTGTATATATTGTTTTGTTTTTTTTGTAACGTGAGCGACGACATAAAAAGATGAGATATGACCAAACATCCTCCCCTGCAGTGCGACCCTACCAGCTGACATATTTGGTGCTAACTACACAAACTTGCTTTTCATGCTCATAATTAAAAGTTCTCCATTTTTGGAAAATATGATTTTCTCTATCCAAACACTTTAAATAGACTTTGTTATTTTCGTAGTATTTTTTTTTCCTACTCCAAATTGTGAAAATGTATTATTCGCAGCCCGGCAGGAAGTTGCTATGTCTCTCCTGACTCTCCTGAAGGAATGAATAAAGTACTATCTACGTCTGCGCACGCGTGTTGCAAAAAATGATCAGGCAGCTCAGTAAATCTGGCATGGACTTCCCTGTTTCCATTCCAAGCTCTTTCTTCAAAAGACCCTTCAAAAAAAATGCGTGTGAAAGTGATTTCCATCATCTTCTGCAAGTCTGACTGATCCCCGATGCCCTTATAAGGAATCATGCAAGGCCCCGCCCCCTCCGCTGCTTAATAACCACTGGACGTTTGGTCGCCCAAATATCTAACAGCGCCCCTCCCCCGCCTCTTCCACTCGCCACTAGTGGGCACTCGTGCGAGTGTCTGCAATGTACAAAAATGCCGACTTTTCTTCTTCTTTTGTTGCTAATTCTCCCAGCATGCATCATGTTTCCCTTTCATCGTCTCTTTCAGCTTCATTACTGTCATCCCTGCAAATGACATCTTGTCTTTTAGTCTCAAATTATAACAAACATATTAAACAGTAATAATAAATGTACAATAACTACAGACGAGGCTATACATAGTGTGAGAGTCCAGTCCATAGTGGATCTAACATAATAGTGTGAGAGTCCAGTCCATAGTGGATCTAACATAATAGTGAGAGTCCAGTCCATAGTGGAACTAACATAATAATGTGAGAGTCCAGTCCATAGTGGATCTAACATAATAGTGTGAGAGTCCAGTCCATAGTGGATCTAACATAATAGTGAGAGTCCAGTCCATAGTGGATCTAACATAATAGTGTGAGAGTCCAGTCCATAGTGGATCTAACATAATAGTGTGAGAGTCCAGTCCATAGTGGATCTAACATAATAGTGAGAGTCCAGTCCATAGTGGATCTAACATAATAGTGAGAGTCCAGTCCATAGTGGATCTAACATAATAGTGTGAGAGTCCAGTCCATAGATGATCTAACATAATAGTGTGAGAGTCCAGTCCATAGTGGATCTAACATAATAGTGTGAGAGTCCAGTCCATAGTAGATTTAACATAATAGTGTGAGAGTCCAGTCCATAGTGGATCTAACATAATAGTGTGAGAGTCCAGTCCATAGTGGATCTAACATAATAGTGTGAGGGTCCAGTCCATAGTGGATCTAACATAATAGTGTGAGAGTCCAGTCCATAGTGGATGTAACATAATAGTGTGAGAGTCCAGTCCATAGTGGATCTAACATAATAGTGAGAGTCCAGTCCATAGTGGATCTAACATAATAGTGTGAGAGTCCAGTCCATAGTGGATCTAACATAATAGTGTGAGAGTCCAGTCCATAGTGGATCTAACATAATAGTGTGAGAATCCAGTCCATAGTGGATCTAACATAATAGTGTGAGAGTCCAGTCCATAGTGGATCTAACATAATAGTGTGAGAGTCCAGTCTATAGTGGATCTAACATAATAGTGTGAGAGTCCAGTCCATAGTGGATCTAACATAATAGTGTGAGAGTCCAGTCCATAGTGGATCTAACATAATAGTGTGAGAGTCCAGTCCATAGTGGATCTAACATAATAGTGTGAGAGTCCAGTCCATAGTGGATCTAACATAATAGTGAGAGTCCAGTCCATAGTGGATCTAACATAATTATGTGAGAGTCCAGTCCATAGTGGATCTAACATAATAGTGAGAGTCCAGTCCATAGTGGATCTAACATAATAGTGTGAGAGTCCAGTCCATAGTGGATCTAACATAATAGTGAGAGTCCAGTCCATAGTGGATCTAACATAATAGTGTGAGAGTCCAGTCCATAGTGGATCTAACATAATAGTGTGAGGGTCCAGTCCATAGTGGATCTAACATAATAGTGTGAGAGTCCAGTCCATAGTGGAACTAACATAATAGTGTGAGAGTCCAGTCCATAGTGGATCTAACATAATAGTGTGAGAGTCCAGTCTATAGTGGATCTAACATAATAGTGTGAGAGTCCAGTCCATAGTGGATCTAACATAAGTGTGAGAGTCCAGTCTATAGTGGATCTAACATAATAGTGTGAGAGTCCAGTTCATAGTGGATCTAACATAATAGTGTGAGAGTCCAGTCCATAGTGGATCTAACATAATAGTGTGAGGGTCCAGTCCATAGTGGATCTAACATAATAGTGTGAGAGTCCAGTCTATAGTGGATTTAACATAATAGTGTGAGAGTACAGTCCATAGTGGATCTAACATAATAGTGAGAGTCCAGTCCATAGTGGATCTAACATAATAGTGTGAGAGTCCAGTCCATAGTGGGGCCAGCAGGAGACCATCCCGAGCGGAGACAGGTCAGCAGTGCAGAGACGTCCCCAACCAATGCACAGACGAGCGGTCCAGATGATGTTAGTACATCAGTCAAGGAAAATGAGCAAACTACATAAATAAAATCCTGTAATTTGATTTTGATATCATTTTTTTTATCTTGATAGATTGAAAATTAACCCCAAAGAGTTGACTGATGAACATTATCTCATTATTTATTCAGAAAATATAAATAACGACAAATAAAGGTAGAATACGATTAACCGCAACATGTAAGCGTAAAAAAACAACATTATGGTATTTTTTTTATTTATTTATTTTTTTTCATTAAAAAATACATATCCCTGCAGACATTATTAATATATATTGATATATGATGTAGGAACCAGAAATATTAATAACAGAAAGAAACAACCCTTTTGTATGAATGAGTGTAAATGGGGGAGGGAGGTTTTTTGGGTTGGTGCACTAATTGTAAGTGGATCTTGTGTTTTTTATGTTGATTTAATAAAGAATAAAAAAAATATATATATATATATTTTTTTATTTTTTTTTTAATTTCTTGTGCGGCCCGGTACCAATCGATCCACGGACCGGTACCGGGCCGCAGCCCGGTGGTTGGGGACCACTGTTCTAGTAGACTAAAAGTCAGGGAAGTGGACTAAAAGTAAGTGTATTTTGTGTTTTTTATGTTGATTTAATAAAATATATATTTTTTTTATTTTTTTTTTTATTTATGTTTTTATTTTGTTTTTTTTCTTGTGCGGCCCGGTACCAATCGATCTACAGACCGGTACCGGTGGTTGGAGACCACTGATATAGAGGATCTTTGACTAGAATGTCTGTAACTGTTACTTTTTAAACAGCAGCACTCCTGTCACATATAGAAGATCTCTGACTGCTGGTGTTTTAATGAAGTCGGTCCTTAAATAAAGTGACACTCCTGTCATATAGAGGATCTTTGACTAGAATGTTGGTACCTTATAAAAGCAGCAGCACTCCTTTTATGTTAATTTAATTAAAAAAAAAAGTTTTTTTTTTTTTTTTTTTTTTTTTTTTTTTTTTTTTGGGACCACTGGATTAGATGACAAGTTGTGCTTTTGCACACAGACAAGAACACAACTTCAACACAATTGACAATAACCATAGCAACGGCCCTTAAGCATAAAGCTGTGTGATAAATTAATACGTATTTATTCTAACATTTCCCTCCTGTTTATCACATAACTTCCCCATAATCTTCTTATCCCTAATAACTTCTTCTTGCGATTTTCAGTTAATAGTTCATTTCCCTAGGGCCAAGTTATGTTTACACTAGTTCAACATCATCATATCTACGTCCCCACTTTATAGTTTCCACCGTGTCTATTTCAAGTGTGTGCTATTGCATGTTAATGTCTCAACGCGTGTGTGTGTGTGTGAGAAGCAGGTGTCGCAGCGCCGTTGGGTCCGCTTCCTGCCCTTCTGACCCGCCCTCCTCCTCCTCCTCCTCCTCGTTTGCACGTCGCGTCCTGCGGGTGGCGCTGCCCCTCCAGCTGCTGCTGCTCCTCCTGGTGCTGGTGGCCTTCCTGCTGCCCTTGTCCCAGGAGGACTACTGCACTCAGTCCAACAACTTTGCCCACTCCTTCTACCCCATGCTCAGCTACACCAACGGGCCCCCGCCCGTCTGACCCTCTCAGCGCGCAGCAAACGGGGACGAATCAAGGTGCATCCTGGGAAATGAGGACTTCTAGCAAAGCACCAAAGTAGGCTGTGATTTCCATCTTAATCCTTCATACAAATGCTATTCCAGCACACCTTTTTTTTCTTGTTTTTTTTTGGTATTTATTTTCCGCATGCTCGTAATAATAACCATAATTGTCACTGATGAGATTATTTTTAGAGGACGTTTGCTGTTTTATTTTTGCAACGTATCAGACAACTATATAGAAAGTATATTGTATTTTTTTGTATGTGTGTAAGAGGCGAGGTGTACATAACGGATGAAACTGTACGCCAGCATCAGCAACAAAGAATGCCAAATCTTCATTTTGACACGTGTTTATTTCTCTCATGACCGAAACAATAATCACTTATTCACTCCCCCTGGCCGCCGCTGGCATGTGAGTAGGAGAGATGAGCGCCGCGGTGGGCCGCGCACAGCCAAGGTGCGTTTCCATGGTGATGATGGGAGTGGAGGAGGTCCTCCAGCAGGCGGATGATTTCATGGTTGGGGAGGGCGGAGGAGGACGAGGCGTTTAAGCCCAGCAGGCGGGAAACCACCATGCGGAAGTCCGTCAGCTTGGGACGACAAAAAAGTACATGTTGGTCTGCGGCTAACGTAGAGATGTCCGATAATATCGGCCGATAAATGCTGTAAAATGTGATATCAGAAATGATCGGTATCTGTTTCAAAAAGTACAATTTATGACTTTTTAAAACACCGCTGTACAGAGCACCAGTAAACCTTAAAGGCACTGCCTTTGCGTGCCGGCCCATTCACATAATATCTACGGCTTTTCACACACACGAGTGAATGCAAGGCATATTTGGTCAACAGCCATACAGGTCACACTGAGGGTGGCCGTATAAACAACTTTAACACTGTTACAAATATGCGCCACACTGTGAACCCACGCCAAACAAGAATGACGAACACATTTCGGGAGAACATCCGCACCGTAACACAACATAAACACAACAGAACAAATACCCAGAAGCCCTTGCAGCACTAACTCTTCCGGGACGCTACAATATACACCCCCCCCGCTCGGAATATCGGTAAAAAAAGCCATTATCGGACATCTCTAGGCTAATGTGTTTGGAGAACTAAAAGCAGGGGGCGGGGGGAGATAATGAAATGAGTCAAAGCCTTCCATGTGTCACGATTACACTTGCAAATTGTAGAGATGTGACGTTCGCGAATGAATCGAGTCTTTTGAACGACTCTTTGAGGTGAACGATTCCCAGTTGTGAGCCATTTTTTATGCACGTTCAAATATAGCCTCGGCAATTGCCCACTCTTCATGCGCGTGCCACCCGATTTGGGACTAGAAATGATCCAGATTTAAACGAAATTAGCAGTTTTTGGATTAACTTTTTGGTATTGTTTTTTTTTTTTTTTTTACATTGCATTTTAAAATGTTTACATTTTTACATACATACATACATTAAAAAAAATTATATATATATATATACATGTCTTAATAAGGTTATCCAAAAAATAGTGCTCGATACCGTAGTAGAGCGCAATATATGTATGTGTGGGAAAAAAAATCACAAGACTACTTCATCTCTACAGGCCTGTTAAAAAAAATAAATTAAAAAAAATAATAATAATAATAATAAAAATAATAATAATACAAAAAAAAAAAATTAAAAAAAAAAAAAAAAATCTCCTGATGATTGAGGGAACCCCTCATGAAACAGGCCTGTAGAGATGAAGTAGTCTTGTGATTGTTTTCCCACACATACATATATATATATATATATATATATATATATATATATATATATATATATATATATATATATATATATATATATATACAGTACAGGGCAAAAGTTTGGACATACCTTCTCATTCAAATGTGAAACACTTTTAACAGTGTAGAAAAAACAACAACACAAATAATAAGAATAAAATGCAATAATGGATTCAAAAGTATAAATAAAACGACAATTAAATTGAGGACTTAATAAAAATTTGACTACAAAATTGTACTAGTGTGTACGCTTGAACTACTACATATCAGAATTACAAACCCCAAAAGTGAATCCGAATGAAAATAAATCTAATTAAACACAAAATATAATTTAAAAATAATAATAATTAAAAACATTGTTTTACCCAAAAGTTTAGACATACCCTCTCATTCAATGTGTTTTCTTTATGTTCATGACTATTTACATTGTAGATTGTCACATCAAAACTATGAATGAACACATGTGGAGTTATGTACTTAACAAAAAAAAAGGTGAAATAACTGAAAACATGTTTTATATTCTAGTTTCTTCAAAATAGCCAACCTTTGCTCTGATTACTGCTAGAAAATAATCCAGATTTAAACGAAATTTGCAGTTTTTTGATTAATTTTTTGTTATTGTTTTTTTTACATTATAAAAAAAATATATATATATTATTGCATTTTATTCTTATTATTTGTGTATTTTTTTCTACACTGTTAAAATGTTTAAAAAAAAATTAGGTGAAGGAAAATTCAAACCAGTGATGTCACTGCCTACAATAAAAACAACTAAAAATACAATTTTAGACAATATTTAAGAATCATTTTCCACCAATAAGAGTAATATTTGTGTTAATTAAATTATTCTGAACTACATCTTATTGTATAACTAAAATGAGGAGTGATTGTTTCCTTGGAAGAAAAAAAAAAACTATAATAACGGGCCAAAGAGCGATAAATCCCGTTTTTGGCAAATTGGGTTGCCAGACGTGTTTACATGGAAATCCATGCGCTCCCTTCATCTGCGCATGCGTATGAAACTAAAGCATGGGAAAATAGGCATTAAGTGAATCATTCACGCGAGTACAATTGTTTTAAACAACGCTGTATTTTATCCTGGATCAAATGTAGGATTATGTGTTTGTTTATATACATGTATGTATACCTAATATATGGGTAATATGGCTTTTGTTTTGCTAGGAAACCGGAAGCGCACCCAGCATGCTTTGCGGGCGGCACTTCATTTTCGACATCTTCACACACAACCGTAAGCTAATAAATCGTAAATCTGATCGTTTTATATCAGCGTAGTGTGAAATATGGTCATCAATTGGCACAATTTAGCCTTATTTGTGTGAAAGATCGTACTCGCGTCCAAAGTGGGTGCGGGCGAAACTTCCGGTCTGCATTCCGCATGCGCGGAGGCTTGAGGCGCATGAACGTCAACATAAGAAATAATATAAGATAATAATTTAAAGTAGCTCATATAAAACCTGCTTTTTAACACTTTCACGTTTGACAAAACGTATGTTTTGCGTTTCCGGGTGGAGAAAGACTTTTTTTTTGGAGCGTCATTCACTCTGAAGAAAAAGCAACGCATCGTGGGTTGGCTGTTGCTAAGCTACGGAGTGTTGCATTCACGGTCTTCGGTAAGGTAGGAATTTTCCAATTGCCTGTATACTTTATTTTTAGTGGGGGGTTTTCAGGCTGCGTCACTTATTGAATAGTCCTGGACTATTTGTTGATTTATGATAATAATATTGTGATGATTTATGTTTATGATAATAGAATAGAAAGTACTTTATTGATCCCTGGGGGAAATTCAGCACCACAGTTCGCTCACAATAGACAATAATAATAATAATAAATGATATAATATATATAATATATTATATATATAATATATGAATAATATAAATATATTCTACATATATTCTACATTTAAGTGCAGTCAAGAAGGATGATAATAATATTGTGATGATTGATGTTTATGACAATAATATTGTGATGATTTATGTTTATGACAATAATATTGTGATGATTTATATTTATGATAATATTGTTATTTATATTTGACAGTAATATTGTGATGATTTATATTTGACAATAATATTGTGATGATTTATGTTTATGATAATAATATTGTGATGATTTATATTTATGATAATATTGTGATGATTTATGTTTATGATAATAATATTGTGATGATTTATATTTATGACAATAATATTGTGATGATTGATGTTTATGATAATAATATTGTGATGATTTATATTTATGATAATAATATTGTGATTATTTATATTTATGATAATATTGTGATGATTTATATTTATGACAATAATATTGTGATTATTTATATTTATGACAATAATATTATGATAATTGATGTTTATGATAATAATATTGTGATGATTTATATTTATGATAATATTGTGATGATTTATATTTATGACAATAATATTGTGATTATTTATATTTATGATAATAATATTGTGATTATTTATATTTATGATAATATTGTGATGATTTACAGTATATTTATGATAATATAATTGTGGTGATTGATGTTTATGATAATATTGTGATGATTTATATTTATGACAATAATATTGTGATGATTGATGTTTATGATAATATTATTGTGATGATTTATTTTTATGATAATATTGTAATGATTTATATTTATGATAATATTGTGATGATTTATATTTATGACAATAATATTGTGATTATTTATATTTATGACAATAATAATGTGATGATTGATGTTTATGATAATAATATTGTGATGATTTATATTTATGATGATATTGTGATGATTTATATTTATGACAGTAATATTGTGATCATTTATATTTATGATAATATTGTGATTATTTATATTCATGATAATAATATTGTGATGATTTACAGTATATTTATGATCATTATATTGTGATGATTGATGTTTATGATAATAATATTGTGATTTATATTTATGACAATAATATTGTGATGATTGATGTTTATGATAATATTGTGATGATTTATATTTATGATAATATTGTAATGATTTATATTTATGACAATAATATTGTGATGATTTATATTTGACAATAATATTGTGATGATTTATATTTATGATAATATTGTAATGATTTATATTTATGATAATATTGTGATGATTTATATTTATGACAATAATATTGTGATTATTTATATTTATGACAATAATATTGTGATGATTGATGTTTATGATAATAACATTGTGATGATTTATATTTATGATAATATTGTGATGATTTATATTTATGACAATAATATTGTGATTATTTATATTTATTATAATATTGTGATTATTTATATTTATAATAATATTGTGATGATTTACAGTATATTTATGATCATTATATTGTGATGATTGATGTTTATGATAATAATATTGTGATTTATATTTATGACAATAATATTGTAATGATTTATATTTATGACAATAATATTGTGATGATTGATGTTTATGATAATATTGTGATGATTTATATTTATGATAATAATATTGTAATGATTTATATTTATGACAATAATATTGTGATGATTGATGTTTATGATAAGAATATTGTGATGATTTATGTTTATGATAATAATATTGTGATGATTTATATTTATGACAATAATATTGTGATGATTTATGTTTATGACAATAATATTGTGATGATTTATATTTATGAAAATATTG
>NC_084576.2:31345000-31370000 GCF_033978685.3 Nerophis lumbriciformis
ACATTCTAGTCAAAGATCCTCTATATGACAGAAGCGCTGCTGTTTTTAATAAGAACAGTTGCAAAACCAAGTCAAAGATCCTCTATATGACAGAAGTGCTGCTGTTTTTAATAAGAACAGTTGCAAAACCAAGTCAAAGATCCTCTATATGACAGAAGTGCTGCTGTTTTTAATAAGAACAGTGGCAAAACCAAGTCAAAGATCATCTATATGACAGGAGTGCTGCTGCTTTTATAAGGTACAAACATTCTAGTCAAAGATCCTCTATATGACAGAAGTGCTGCTGTTTTTAATAAGAACAGTTGCAAAACCAAGTCAAAGATCCTCTATATGACAGGAGTGCTGCTGTTTTTAATAAGAACAGTTGCAAAACCAAGTCAAAGATCCTCAATATGACAGGAGTGCTGCTGTTTTTAATAAGAACAGTTGCAAAACCAAGTCAAAGATCATCTATATGACAGGAGTGCTGCTGCTTTTATAAGGTACAAACATTCTAGTCAAAGATCCTCTATACGACAGAAGTGCTGCTGTTTTTAATAAGAACAGTTGCAAAGCCAAGTCAAAGATCCTCTATATGACAGAAGTGCTGCTGTTTTTAATAAGAACAGTTGCAAAACCAAGTCAAAGATCATCTATATAACAGGAGTGCTGCTGCTTTTATGAGGTACAAACATTCTAGTCAAAGATCCTCTATATGACAGAAGTGCTGCTGTTTTTAATAAGAACAATTGCAAAACCAAGTCAAAGATCCTCTATATGACAGGAGTGCTGCTGTTTTTAATAAGAACAGTTGCAAAACCAAGTCAAAGATCATCTATATGACAGGAGTGCTGCTGCTTTTATAAGGTACAAACATTCTAGTCAAAGATCCTCTATATGACAGAAGTGCTGCTGTTTTTAATAAGAACAGTTGCAAAACCAAGTCAAAGATCCTCTATATGACAGAAGTGCTGCTGTTTTTAATAAGAACAGTTGCAAAACCAAGTCAAAGATCCTCTATATGACAGAAGTGCTGCTGTTTTTAATATGAACAGTTGCAAAACCAAGTCAAAGATCCTCTATATGACAGGAGTGCCGCTGCTTTTATAAGGTACAAACATTATTGTTTGTACCTTATAAAAGCAGCGGCACTCCTGTCATATAGAGGATCTTTAAGATCCTCTACATGACAGGAGTGCCGCTTTATTTAAGGACCGACTTCATTAAAACACCAGCAATCAAAGATCCTCTATATATGACAGGAGTGCTGCTGTTTTAAAAGTAACAGTTACAAACATTCTAGTCAAAGATCCTCTATATATGACAGGAGTGCTGTTTTATTTAAGGACCGACTTCATTAAAACACCAGCCGTCAAAGATCCTCTATATATGACAGGAGTGCTGTTTTATTAGGAACAGTTGCAAAAAATGTAGTCAAAGATCCTCTATATGACAGGAGTGCTGCTTTTTTTAAGGACTGACTTCATTAAAACACCAGCAGTCAAAGAGCCTCTAAATGACAGAAGTGCTGCTGTTTTTATAAGTTACAGTTACAAACATTCTAGTCAAAGATCATCTATATGACAGGAGTGCCGCTTTATTTAAGGACCAACTTCATTAAAACACCAGCAGTCAAAGATCATCTATATGACAGAAGTGCTGCTGTTTTTAATAAGAACAGTTGCAAAACCAAGTCAAAGATCCTCTATATGACAGAAGTGCCGCTGCTTTTATAAGGTACAAACATTCTAGTCAAAGATCCTCTATATGACAGAAGTGCTGCTGTTTTTAATAAGAACAGTTGCAAAACCAAGTCAAAGATCCTCTATATGACAGGAGTGCCGCTGCTTTTATAAGGTACAAACATTCTAGTCAAAGATCCTCTATATGACAGAAGTGCTGCTGTTTTTAATAAGAACAGTTGCAAAACCAAGTCAAAGATCCTCTATATGACAGAAGTGCTGCTGTTTTTAATAAGAACAGTTGCAAAACCAAGTCAAAGATCCTCAATATGACAGGAGTGCTGCTGTTTTTAATAAGAACAGTTGCAAAACCAAGTCAAAGATCCTCTATATGACAGGAGTGCCGCTGCTTTTATAAGGTACAAACAAGAATGTTTGTACCTTATAAAAGCAGCGGCACTCCTGTCATATAGAGGATCTTTGACTTGGTTTTGCTTTTATAAGGTACAAACATTCTTGTTTGTACCTTATAAAAGCAGCGGCAATCCTGTCATATAGAGGATCTTTGACAATAGTCAAAGATCCTCTATATGACAGGAGTGCCGCTTTATTTAAGGACCGACTTCATTAAAACACCAGCAATCAAAGATCCTCTATATATGACAAGAGTGCTGTTTTATTTAAGGACCGACTTCATTAAAACACCAGCCGTCAAAGATCCTCTATATATGACAGGAGTGCTGTTTTATTAGGAACAGTTGCAAAAAATGTAGTCAAAGATTCTCTATGTGACAGGAGTGCCGCTTTATTTAAGGACCGACTTCATTAAAACAGCAGCAGTCAAAGATCCTCTATATTAAAGGAGTGCTTCTGTTTTTTATTAGAACAGTTGCAAAACCAAGTCAAAGATCCTCTATATGACAGAAGTGCTGCTGCTTATATAAATTACAAACATTCTAGTCAAAGATCCTCTATATGACAGAAGTGCTGCTTTTTTAAAGGACCGACTTCATTAAAACACCAGCAGTCAAAGATCCTCTATATGACAGAAGTGCTGCTGTCTTTATAAGTAACAGTTACAAACATTCTTAATCAAAGATCCTCTATATAACAGGAGTGCTGCTTTTTTAAAGGACCGACTTCATTAAAACACCAGCAGTCAAAGATCCTCTATATGACAGAAGTGCTGCTGTTTGTAAGGACTTCTGCAAATAAAGTACCAGTCAAAGATCCTCTATACAACGGGAGTGCTTAGCTATTTTAAAGGACCTACGGTGGTGCAACAACACTTGCCAAAGATCCTCCTTATGACAGGAGTGCCAACCAAAAACTGCACTCAAAGATCCTCTATATAACAGGAGTTATGTTGTCTTATTAGGAACAGTGGCAGAAAGTATTGTCAAAGATCCTCTATACAACAGGAGTGCTGAAGTTTTTAGGAACCTACTGGAAAAAACGTGCCAAAGATCCTCTATATGACAGGAGTGCTGCTTTTTTAAGGACCAATTTCCTTAAAACACCAGCTGTCAAAGATCCTCTATATGACAGGAGTGCTGCTTTTTTCAAGGACCGACTTCATTAAAACAGCAGCAGTCAAAGATCCTCTATATCAAAGGAGTGCTTCTGTTTTTTATTAGAACAGTTGCAAAACCAAGTCAAAGATCCTCTATATTACAGAAGTGCTGCTGCTTATATAAATTACAAACATTTTAGTCAAAGATCCTCTATATAACAGGAGTGCTGCTTTTTTAAAGGACCGACTTCATTAAAACACCAGCAGTCAAAGATCCTCTATATGACAGAAGTGCTGTTGTTTTTATAAGTAACAGTTACAAACATTCTTAATCAAAGATCCTCTATATGACAGGAGTGCTGCTGTTTGTAAGGACTTCTGCAAATAAAGTACCAGCCAAAGATCCTCTATATAACGGGAGTGCTTAGCTATTTTAAAGGACCTAGGGTGGTGCAAAAACACTTGCCAAAGATCCTCCTTATGACAGGAGTGCCGACCAAAAACTGCACTCAAAGATCCTCTATATGACAGGAGTTATGTTGTCTTATTAGGAACAGTGGCAGAAAGTATTTTCAAAGATCCTCTATACAACAGGAGTGCTGAAGTTTTTAGGAACCTACTGGAAAAAACGTGCCAAAGATCCTCTATATGACAGGAGTGCTGCTTTTTTCAAGGACCGACTTCATTAAAACAGCAGCAGTCAAAGATCCTCTATATAAAAGGAGTGCTTCTGTTTTTTATTAAAACAGTTGCAAAACCAAGTCAAAGATCCTCTATATTACAGAAGTGCTGCTGCTTATATAAATTACAAACATTCTAGTCAAAGATCCTCTATATAACAGGAGTGCTGCTTTTTTAAAGGACCGACTTCATTAAAACACCAGCAGTCAAAGATCCTCTATATGACAGAAGTGCTGTTGTTTTTATAAGTAACAGTTACAAACATTCTTAATCAAAGATCCTCTATACGACAGGAGTGCTGCTGTTTGTAAGGACTTCTGCAAATGAAGTACCAGTCAAAGATCCTCTATATAACGGGAGTGCTTAGCTATTTTAAAGGACCTAGGATGGTGCAAAAACACTTGCCAAAGATCCTCCTTATGACAGGAGTGCCAACCAAAAACTGCACTCAAAGATCCTCTATATGACAGGAGTTCTGTTGTCTTATTAGGAACAGTTGCAGAAAGTATTGTCAAAGATCCTCTATACAACAGGGGTGCTGAAGTTTTTAGGAACCTACTGGAAAAAACGTGCCAAAGATCCTCTATATGACAGGAGTGCTGCTTTTTTAAGGACCAATTTCATTAAAACACCAGCTGTCAAAGATCCTCTATATTTTTCAAGGACCGACTTCATTAAAACAGCAGCAGTCAAAGATCCTCTATATAAAAGGAGTGCTTCTGTTTTTTATTAGAACAGTTGCAAAATCAAGTCAAAGATCCTCTATATTACAGAAGTGCTGCTGCTTATATAAATTACAAACATTCTAGTCAAAGATCCTCTATATAACAGGAGTGCTGCTTTTTTAAAGGACCGACTTCATAAAAACACCAGCAGTCAAAGATCCTCTATATGACAGAAGTGCTGTTGTTTTTATAAGTAACAGTTTCAAACATTCTTAATCAAAGATCCTCTATATGACAGGAGTGCTGCTTTTTTCAAGGACCGACTTCATTAAAACAGCAGCAGTCAAAGATCCTCTATATAAAAGGAGTGCTTCTGTTTTTTATTAGAACAGTTGCAAAACCAAGTCAAAGATCCTCTATATTACAGAAGTGCTGCTGCTTATATAAATTACAAACACTCTAGTCAAAGATCCTCTATATAACAGGAGTGCTGCTTTTTTAAAGGACCAACTTCATTAAAACACCAGGAGTCAAAGATCCTCTATATGACAGAAGTGCTGTTGTTTTTATAAGTAACAGTTACAAACATTCTTAATCAAAGATCCTCTATATGACAGGTGTGCTGCTGTTTGTAAGGACTTCTGCAAATAAAGTACCAGTCAAAGATCCTCTATATAACGGGAGTGCTTAGCTATTTTAAAGGACCTAGGGTGGTGCAAAAACACTTGCCAAAGATCCTCTTAATGACAAGAGTGCCAACCAAAAACTGCACTCAAAGATCCTCTATATGACAGGAGTTCTGTTGTCTTATTAGGAACAGTTGCAGAAAGTATTGTCAAAGATCCTCTATACAACAGGAGTGCTGAAGTTTTTAGGAACCTACTAGAAAAAACGTGCCAAAGATCCTCTATATGACAGGAGTGCTGCTTTTTTCAAGGACTGACTTCATTAAAACAGCAGCAGTCAAAGATCCTCTATATAAAAGGAGTGCTTCTGTTTTTTATTAGAACAGTTGCAAAACCAAGTCAAAGATCCTCTATATTACAGAAGTGCTGCTGCTTATATAAATTACAAACATTCTAGTCAAAGATCCTCTATATAACGGGAGTGCTTAGCTATTTTAAAGGACCTACGATGGTGCAAAAACACTTGCCAAAGATCCTCTTTATGACAGGAGTGCCAACCAAAAACTGCACTCAAAGATCCTCTATATAACAGGAGTTCTGTTGTCTTATTAGGAACAGTTGCAGAAAGTATTGTCAAAGATCCTCTATACAACAGGAGTGCTCATGTTTTTAGGAACCTACTGAAAAAACGTGCCAAAGATCCTCTATATGACAGGAGTGCTGCTTTTTTTTTAGGACCGACTTCATTAAAACACCAGCTGTCAAAGATCCTCTATATTTTTCAAGGACCGACTTCATTAAAACAGCAGCAGTCAAAGATCCTCTATATAAAAGGAGTGCTTCTGTTTTTTATTAGAACAGTTGCAAAACCAAGTCAAAGATCCTCTATATTACAGAAGTGCTGCTGCTTATATAAATTACAAACATTCTAGTCAAAGATCCTCTATATAACAGGAGTGCTGCTTTTTTAAAGGACCGACTTCATTAAAACACCAGCAGTCAAAGATCCTCTATATGACAGAAGTGCTGTTGTTTTTATAAGTAACAGTTACAAACATTCTTAATCAAAGATCCTCTATATGACAGGAGTGCTGCTGTTTGTAAGGACTTCTGCAAATAAAGTACCAGTCAAAGATCCTCTATATAACGGGAGTGCTTAGCTATTTCAAAGGACCTACGTTGGTGCAAAAACACTTGCCAAAGATCCTCTTAATGGCAGGAGTGACAACCAAAAACTGCACTCAAAGATCCTCTATACGACAGAGACGCTGTGTTTCTTTTGGGATTGACTGCAAAAATCCTAGCCAAAGATCCTCTAAAAAAGAAGAGCACTGTGCTGTTTTAGAGAGTCTGTCATGTGATGTCATCTCTTTGACTTTAGGAGCATTTTTGGAGCTGCAAAAAAAAAGGTTGAGACGACCGACCCGACTGCAGAGTTGGTCCAAGGTCAGCGACGCCTCCTGGTCTTGGCCATGGACTGGGACTGGTGTCTGGTCCGGGATGAGAGAGGAGACTTTACGGAGGACCTGCAGGACTTGGTCCTGGGCCTCCCGGGCGTCTCTCTGACTGCTCTGCAGCTTCTTCTCCAGGTCTTGCACCTGCTCCTCCAGGTCTTGCACCTGCTCCTCCAGACAGCCAGACTCCCGCCTGCTGGCCTCCGTCACTCTCCTGCTGGCCTGCAGTCTCTGGACCAGGTCTTCATTTTCCAGCCGCACCAGAACCAGTCCGTCCAGGTCCTGGGACACAAGAAGAACTGAGTGGGCAGGTCCTGCTACAGGTGACGAGGCGTTCAGGTACCGCTTTCAGTTCTTGCACAGCCGCCGAGCTGCTGGCGGACTTCTTCCTCTCCCGGTCCAGCTCGGACGCCATCCTGAGGACCGCCTCTTGGTCGCCTCTAGACTCCGCCTCCATGGCCCGCACGCGCTCCTCCAGGACCACCATTCTCATCTTCAGACGCTCGCGCTCGTTAGACTGCAACTAGACACGTACTTTTGATGGGCCTGCTAACTGTGCTGTCCATTTTGATGGGCCTGCTACCTGTGCTGTCACTTTTGATGGGTCTGCTACCTGTGCTGTCACTTTTGATGGGCCTGCTACCTGTGCTGTCCATTTTGATGGGCCTGCTACCTGTGCTGTCCATTTTGATGGGCCTGCTACCTGTGCTGTCCATTTTTATTTTGATGGGCCTGCTACCCGTGCCGTTCATTTTGATGGGCCTGCTACCTGTGCTGTCCATTTTGATGGGCCTGCTACCTGTGCTGTCCATTTTGATGGGCCTGCTACCTGTGCTGTCCATTTTGATGGGCTTGCTACCTGTGCTGTCCATTTTTATTTTGATGGGCCTGCTACCTGTGCTGTCCATTTTGATGGGCCTGCTACCTGTGCTGTCCATTTTGATGGGCCTGCTACCTGTGCTTTCCATTTTGATGGGCCTGCGACCTGTGCTGTCCATTTTGATGGGCCTGCTATCTGTGCTGTCCATTTTGATGGGCCTGCTACCTGTTATGTCCATTTTGATGGGCCTGCTACCTGTGCTGTCCATTTTGATGGGCCTGCTACCTGTGCTGTCCATTTTGATGGGCCTGCTACCTGTGTTGTCCATTTTGATGGGCCTGCTACCTGTTATGTCCATTTTGATGGGCCTGCTACCTGTGCTGTCCATTTTGATGGGCCTGCTACCTGTGCTGTCCATTTCTGATGGGCCTGCTACCTGTGCTGTCCATTTTGATGGGCCTGCTACCTGTGCTGTCACTTTTGATGGGCCTGCTACCTGTGCTGTCACTTTTGATGGGCCTGCTACCTGTGCTGTCACTTTTGATGGGCCTGCTACCTGTGCTGTCCATTTTTATTTTGATGGGCCTGCTACCTGTGCTGTCCATTTTGATTTTGATGAGCCTGCTACCTGTGCTGTCCATTTTGATGGGCCTGCTACCTGTGCTGTCCATTTTGATTTTGATGGGCCTGCTACCTGTGCTGTCCATTTTGATGGGGCTGCTACCTGTGCTGTTCATTTTGATGGACCTGCTACATGTGCTGTCCATTTTGATGGGCCTGCTACATGTGCTGTCCATTTTGATGGGCCTGCTACCTGTGCTGTCCATTTTGATTTTGATGGGCTGGTTACCTGTGCTGTCCATTTTGATGGGCCTGCTACCTGTGCTGTCCATTTTGATGGGCCTGCTACCTGTTATGTCCATTTTTGATAGGCCTGCTACCTGTGCTGTCCATTTTGATGGGCCTGCTATCTGTGCTGTCCATTTGGATGGGCCTGCTACCTGTTATGTCCATTTTTGATAGGCCTGCTACCTGTGCTGTCCATTTTGATGGGCCTGCTATCTGTGCTGCCCATTTGGATGGGCCTGCTACCTGTTATGTCCATTTTGATGGGCCTGCTATCTGTGCTGTCCATTTTGATGGGCCTGCTATCTGTGCTGTCCATTTGGATGGGCCTGCTACCTGTTATGTCCATTTTGATGGGCCTGCTATCTGTGCTGTCCATTAATTGAAGCTAAAAGCTAGCATGCTAACGTTAAATATGGCAAAAATGCTAGCATAGCATGTTAGTATGATATCATAGGAAAAGTTAGCATACTACTAAGATGGCGACAATTAAACAAGTCATGATTTTTAGATTTATAAAAGGGACAAGCGGTAGAAAATGGATAGATGAATAAAGATGGCAAAAATGCTAGCATAAAATGTTAGCATGCTAACATTAGCATGATAACACAGGAGAAGTTAGCATACTTCTAAAATGGCGCCAAGTATCAAAATCCATCATTTTTAGGTTTAAACATAAAACTATTGCTAAAATGCTTATTTAAAGACCAGGCCCATAATTGTAAATAAAGACATCATCAGAATTAACACAAGCAAACCTGCAATAATTATTATTTTTGAAGCCAAGCGTTGTCTCCGTCCTGGTTTGTGACGTCACGTACCTCACCAGAACTTTCCATAACTTCTCCAGACGGAAGGAGAAGAAAGTTGGAAGCTCAACAAACTTCTGTTGTGTTCAAGAAAACTCTAATCTCCCAGCAACCGCAAACAGCTCCAATATCACATGTCACCACATGAGGACACTGTCGCAAAAGTAAATCCTTCTACTTTTAGTGACGTGATTATTGTTAATTGTTGTTGAGTGAAGACTGTCAGACCAACTCAAGGATTGTATTTTATAAATGTATTTAAATGTTATAACATTTTTTAATGCAGAAATTGTTGTTAATAAAAGTGAATGCCAGTAACACCGGATGTAAGAAAACACAAGGATTGTTATGTACTTTTTCCCTGAGTGAAGACTGTCAGGCCAACTCAATGATTGTATTTTATAAATTTATTTCAATGTATTTAAATTGTATTTAAAAGAAATAATGCAGAAATGGTTGTTGAGTGAAGACTGTCAGGCCAACTCAAGGATTGTATTTTATAAAATTATTTAAATGTATTTAATTGTTATTAAAAAAAATTAATGCAGAAATTGTTGTTAATAAAAGTGAATGCCAGTAACACCGGAAGTAAGAAAACACAAGGATTGTTATGTACTTTTTCCCTGAGTGAAGACTGTCAGGCCAACTCAATGATTGTATTTTATAAAATTATTTAAATGTATTTAATTGTTATTTTAAAAAAATAATGCAGAAATTGTTGTTAATAAAAGTGAATGAAAGTATCACCGGAAGTAAGAAAACATAACGATTGTTATGTACTTTTTCCCTGAGTGAAGACTGTCAGGCCAACTCAATGATTGTATTTTATAAATTTATTTCAATGTATTTAAATTGTATTTAAAAGAAATAATGCAGAAATGGTTGTTGAGTGAAGACTGTCAGGCCAACTCAAGGATTGTATTTTATAAAATTATTTAAATGTATTTAATTGTTATTAAAAAAAATTAATGCAGAAATTGTTGTTAATAAAAGTGAATGCCAGTAACACCGGAAGTAAGAAAACACAAGGATTGTTATGTACTTTTTCCCTGAGTGAAGACTGTCAGGCCAACTCAATGATTGTATTTTATAAAATTATTTAAATGTATTTAATTGTTATTTTAAAAAAATAATGCAGAAATTGTTGTTAATAAAAGTGAATGAAAGTATCACCGGAAGTAAGAAAACATAACGATTGTTATGTACTTTTTCCCTGAGTGAAGACTGTCAGGCCAACTCAATGATTGTATTTTATAAATTTATTTCAATGTATTTAAATTGTATTTAAAAGAAATAATGCAGAAATGGTTGTTGAGTGAAGACTGTCAGGCCAACTCAAGGATTGTATTTTATAAAATTATTTAAATGTATTTAATTGTTATTAATAAAAAAAAAAATGCAGAAATTGTTGTTAATAAAAGTGAATGCCAGTAACACCGGAAGTAAGAAAACACAAGGATTGTTATGTACTTTTTCCCTGAGTGAAGACTGTCAGGCCAACTCAAGGATTGTATTTGATAAGTTTATTTAAATGTATTTAATGTTATAAAAAAAAAGATGCTGAAATTGTTGTTAATAAAAGTGAATGCCAGTAACACCGGAAGTAAGAAAACACAACAATTGTTATGTACTTTTTCCCTGAGTGAAGACTGCCAGGCCAACTCAAGGATTGTATTTTATGAATGTATTTAAATATTATAAAAATTTTTAATGCAAAAATTGTTGTTAATAAAAGTGAATGCCAGTAACACCGGATGTAAGAAAACACAAGGATTGTTTTGTACTTTTTCCCTGAGTGAAGACTGTCAGGCCAACTCAATGATTGTATTTTATATAATTATTTAAATGTATTTAATTGTTATTAAAAAAATAATGCAGAAATTGTTGTTAATAAAAGTGAATGACAGTATCACCGGAAGTAAGAAAACACAACGATTGTTATGTACTTTTTCCCTGAGTGAAGACTGTCAGGCCAACTCAATGATTGTATTTTATATAATTATTTAAATGTATTTAATTGTTATTTTAAAAAAATAATGCAGAAATTGTTGTTAATAAAAGTGAATGAAAGTATCACCGGAAGTAAGAAAACATAACGATTGTTATGTACTTTTTCCCTGAGTGAAGACTGTCAGGCCAACTCAAGGATTGTATTTTATAAGTTTATTTAAATGTATTTAATGTTATAAAAAAAAAGATGCTGAAATTGTTGTTAATAAAAGTGAATGCCAGTATCACCGGAAGTAAGAAAACACAACGATTGTTATGTACTTTTTCCCTGAGTGAAGACTGTCAGGCCAACTCAAGGATTGTGTTTTATAAATGTATTTAAATTTTGTTAAAACAAATGTAATGCAGAAATTGTTGTTAATTGTTGATGAGTGAAGACTGTCAGGCCAACTCAAGGATTGTATTTTATAAATGTATTTAAATGTATTTAAATTTTATTTAAAAAATGTAATGCAGAAATTGTTGTTAATAAAAGTGAATGCCAGTATCACCGGAAGTAAGAAAACACAAGGATTGTTATGTACTTTTTCCCTGAGTGAAGACTGTCAGGCCAACTCAATGATTGTATTTTATAAATTTATTTAAATGTATTTAAATTGAATTTAAAAGAAATAATGCAGAAATGGTTGTTGAGTGAAGACTGTCAGGCCAACTCAATGATTGTATTTTATAAAATTATTTAAATGTATTTAATTGTTATTTAAAAAAAAGATGCTGAAATTGTTGTTAATAAAAGTGAATGCCAGTAACACCGGAAGTAAGAAAACACAACGATTGTTATGTACTTTTTCCCTGAGTGAAGACTGTCAGGCCAACTCAAGGATTGTATTTTATAAGTTTATTTAAATGTATTTAATGTTACAAAAAAAAAAGATGCTGAAATTGTTGTTAATAAAAGTGAATGCCAGTAACACCGGAAGTAAGAAAACACAAGGATTGTTTTGTACTTTTTTCCCTGAGTGAAGACTGTCAGGCCAACTCAATGATTATATTTTATAAATGTATTTCAATGTGTTTAAATTGTATTTAAAAGAAATAATGCAGAAATGGTTGTTGAGTGAAGACTGTCAGGCCAACTCAAGGATTGTATTTTATAAAATTATTTAAATGTATTTAATTGTTATTAATAAAAACAAAATGCAGAAATTGTTGTTAATAAAAGTGAATGACAGTATCACCGGAAGTAAGAAAACATAACGATTGTTATGTACTTTTTCCCTGAGTGAAAACTGTCAGGCCAACTCAAGGATTGTATTTTATGAATGTATTTAAATATTATAACATTTTTTAATGCAAAAATTGTTGTTAATAAAAGTGAATGCCAGTAACACCGGATGTAAGAAAACACAAGGATTGTTTTGTACTTTTTCCCTGAGTGAAGACTGTCAGGCCAACTCAATGATTGTATTTTATATAATTATTTAAATGTATTTAATTGTTATTAAAAAAATAATGCAGAAATTGTTGTTAATAAAAGTGAATGACAGTATCACCGGAAGTAAGAAAACACAACGATTGTTATGTACTTTTTCCCTGAGTGAAGACTGTCAGGCCAACTCAATGATTGTATTTTATATAATTATTTAAATGTATTTAATTGTTATTTTAAAAAAATAATGCAGAAATTGTTGTTAATAAAAGTGAATGAAAGTATCACCGGAAGTAAGAAAACACAAGGATTGTTATGTACTTTTTCCCCGAGTGAAGACTGTCAGGCCAACTCAAGGATTGTATTTTATAAAATTATTTAAATGTATTTAATTGTTATTAAAAAAATAATAATGCAGAAATTGTTGTTAATAAAAGTGAATGACAGTATCACCGGAAGTAAGAAAACATAACGATTGTTATGTACTTTTTCCCTGAGTGAAGACTGTCAGGCCAACTCAAGGATTGTATTTTATAAGTTTATTTAAATGTATTTAATGTTATATAAAAAAAAGATGCTGAAATTGTTGTTAATAAAAGTGAATGCCAGTAACACCGGAAGTAAGAAAACACAAGGATTGTTATGTACTTTTTCCCTGAGTGAAGACTGTCAGGCCAACTCAATGATTTTATTTTATAAATGTATTTCAATGTGTTTAAATTGTATTTAAAAGAAATAATGCAGAAATGGTTGTTGAGTGAAGACTGTCAGGCCAACTCAAGGATTGTATTTTATAAAATTATTTAAATGTATTTAATTGTTATTAATAAAAACAAAATGCAGAAATTGTTGTTAATAAAAGTGAATGACAGTATCACCGGAAGTAAGAAAACATAACGATTGTTATGTACTTTTTCCCTGAGTGAAGACTGTCAGGCCAACTCAAGGATTGTATTTTATGAATGTATTTAAATATTATAACATTTTTTAATGCAAAAATTGTTGTTAATAAAAGTGAATGCCAGTAACACCGGATGTAAGAAAACACAAGGATTGTTTTGTACTTTTTCCCTGAGTGAAGACTGTCAGGCCAACTCAATGATTGTATTTTATATAATTATTTAAATGTATTCAATTGTTATTAATAAAAACAAAATGCAGAAATTGTTGTTAATAAAAGTGAATGACAGTATCACCGGAAGTAAGAAAACATAACGATTGTTATGTACTTTTTCCCTGAGTGAAGACTGTCAGGCCAACTCAAGGATTGTATTTTATGAATGTATTTAAATATTATAACATTTTTTAATGCAAAAATTGTTGTTAATAAAAGTGAATGCCAGTAACACCGGATGTAAGAAAACACAAGGATTGTTTTGTACTTTTTCCCTGAGTGAAGACTGTCAGGCCAACTCAATGATTGTATTTTATATAATTATTTAAATGTATTTAATTGTTATTAAAAAAATAATGCAGAAATTGTTGTTAATAAAAGTGAATGACAGTATCACCGGAAGTAAGAAAACACAACGATTGTTATGTATTTTTTCCCTGAGTGAAGACTGTCAGGCCAACTCAATGATTGTATTTTATATAATTATTTAAATGTATTTAATTGTTATTTTAAAAAAATAATGCAGAAATTGTTGTTAATAAAAGTGAATGAAAGTATCACCGGAAGTAAGAAAACACAACGATTGTTATGTACTTTTTCCCCGAGTGAAGACTGTCAGGCCAACTCAAGGATTGTATTTGATAAGTTTATTTGAATGTATTTAATGTTATATAAAAAAAAGATGCTGAAATTGTTGTTAATAAAAGTGAATGCCAGTAACACCGGAAGTAAGAAAACACAACGATTGTTATGTACTTTTTCCCTGAGTGAAGACTGTCAGGCCAACTCAAGGATTGTATTTTATAAAATTATTTAAATGTATTTAATTGTTATTAAAAAAAAATAATGCAGAAATTGTTGTTAATAAAAGTGAATGACAGTATCACCGGAAGTAAGAAAACACAACGATTGTTATGTACTTTTTCCCTGAGTGAAGACTGTCAGGTCAACTCAAGGATTGTATTTTATAAATGTATTTAAATATTATAACATTTTTTAATGCAAAAATTGTTGTTAATAAAAGTGAATGCCAGTAACACCGGATGTAAGAAAACACAAGGATTGTTTTGTACTTTTTCCCTGAGTGAAGACTGTCAGGCCAACTCAATGATTGTATTTTATATAATCATTTAAATGTATTTAATTGTTATTAAAAAAATAATGCAGAAATTGTTGTTAATAAAAGTGAATGCCAGTAACACCGGAAGTAAGAAAACACAAGGATTGTTATGTACTTTTTCCCTGAGTGAAGACTGTCAGGCCAACTCAATGATTGTATTCTATAAAATTATTTAAATGTATTTAATTGTTATTTTAAAAAAATAATGCAGAAATTGTTGTTAATAAAAGTGAATGAAAGTATCACCGGAAGTAAGAAAACATAACGATTGTTATGTACTTTTTCCCTGAGTGAAGACTGTCAGGCCAACTCAAGGATTGTATTTTATAAATGTATTTAAATTGTATTTAAAAGAAATAATGCAGAAATGGTTGTTGAGTGAAGACTGTCAGGCCAACTCAAGGATTGTATTTTATAAAATTATTTAAATGTATTTAATTGTTATTAAAAAAAAAAGATGCTGAAATTGTTGTTAATAAAAGTGAACGCTAGTAACACCGGAAGTAAGAAAACACAAGGATTGTTATGTACTTTTTCCCTGAGTGAAGACTGTCAGGCCAACTCAAGGATTGTATTTTATAAGTTTATTTAAATGTATTTAATGTTATAAAAAAAAAAAGATGCTGAAATTTTTGTTAATAAAAGTGAATGCTAGTAACACCGGAAGTAAGAAAACACAAGGATTGTTATGTACTTTTTCCCTGAGTGAAGACTGTCAGGCCAACTCAAGGATTGTGTTTTATAAATGTATTTGAATTTTATTAAAACAAATTTAATGCAGAAATTGTTGTTAATTGTTGTTGAGTGAAGACTGTCAGGCCAACTCAATGATTGTATTTTACAAAATTATTTAAATGTATTTAATTGTTATTTAAAAAAAATAATGCAGAAATTGTTGTTAATAAAAGTGAATGACAGTATCACCTGAAGTAAGAAAACACAAGGATTGTTATGTACTTTTTCCCTGAGTGAAGACTGTCAGGCCAACTCAAGGATTGTATTTTATAAGTTTATTTAAATGTATTTAATGTTATAAGAAAAAAAGATGCTGAAATTGTTGTTAATAAAAGTGAATGAAAGTATCACCGGAAGTAAGAAAACACAAGGATTGTTATGTACTTTTTCCCTGAGTGAAGACTGTCAGGCTAACTCAAGGATTGTATTTTATAAGTTTATTCAAATGTATTTAATGTTATAAAAAAAAAAAAAGATGCTGAAATTGTTGTTAATAAAAGTGAACGCTAGTAACACCGGAAGTAAGAAAACACAAGGATTGTTATGTACTTTTTTCCTGAGTGAAGACTGTCAGGCCAACTCAATTATTGTATTTTATAAAATTATTTAAATGTATTTAATTGTTATTTTTTTAAAAATAATGCAGAAATTGTTGTTAATAAAAGTGAATGCCAGTAACACCGGATGTAAGAAAACACAAGGATTGTTATGTACTTTTTCCCTGAGTGAAGACTGTCAGGCCAACTCAAGGATTGTATTTTATAAGTTTATTTAAATGTATTTAATGTTATAAAAAAAAAAAGATGCTGAAATTTTTGTTAATAAAAGTGAATGCTAGTAACACCGGAAGTAAGAAAACACAAGGATTGTTATGTACTTTTTCCCTGAGTGAAGACTGTCAGGCCAACTCAAGGATTGTATTTTATAAAAGTATTTAAATTTTGTTAAAACAAATGTAATGCAGAAATTGTTGTTAATTGTTGATGAGTGAAGACTGTCAGGCCAACTCAAGGATTGTATTTTATAAATGTATTTAAATGTATTTAAATTTTATTAAAAAAATTTAATGCAGAAATTGTTGTTAATAAAAGTGAAAACCAGTAACACCGGAAGTAAGAAAACACAAGGATTGTTTTGTACTTTTTCTCTGAGTGAAGACTGTCAGGCCAACTCAAGGATTGTATTTTATAAACATTTAAATGTATTTAAATTTAAAAAAAAAATGTCATGCAGAAAATGTTAATAAAAGTGAATGCCAGAATCACCGGAAATAAGAAAACACAAGGATTGTTATGTACTTTTTCCCTGAGTGAAGACCTATTATTATGTAGCTATTAGGTCATCGTTATACCCGCTAGTCAAAACTTCACGTTTTCATTTCTGGTGACGTCACCACAAACAGGAAGTAGCCTCTTGAATACAACGGTTTTTAAAAAAAAAAAGAAATGTATTTAAAAGAACAAGAATGATGATTTTATTTTGAAATACAAAAAAATTAAGTTGAAAAAAAAATTATTCGAAAAACAACAACTACACCCAAAACATGGTTTAATTTGTATTCTATTCAACAAAAAATAAAATAACCGGTAAACAATAAATATTGACTTCCGGTTCCCGTGTCAGAAATCCGTATTTGGTCAGATTTCTGACACGGGAACCAGAAGTCAGCATCTAAAGACTTTTAATTTATTTATTTATTTAAAAAAAAAAAAAAAATTTTATTGAACCACAAACATACACTTATAATTCACACAAAAGTCAAGGCACTTTCAACATCAAAGACAGAAAACAAACGCAAATACATATAGAGTATTAAATATAATAAATAATAATAATAAAAAATATGACCGGGATATCAATTTAAGGGCTTTTGTACTCTTAATCATTCTCCAAGATTTGATTGATAATTGTAAACTATTAAGCCAATTAGGAAATGTAGCCCTTACTTTCATAAATCGACATTTATGTAGAATTTTTTTCTCCCCCTGGTGTAATGTTTACTGCTTAAACCGTTATTGTGAAAGTCTGTATCCTTACTGCTATAACAAGATGTATTGCGCTTCACTAACCGGAAGTAGGGGGAAGTGCCGGTAAAAAGGCAATAAACAAAGCTACCGGGCGGGCTAATAAGAGTTTTCTACGTCCAGTTATTATCCAGATTAGTCTATAATACTTCTCATGTATAGCTAATCACAACACCTGGAGTATAATAATGTTGATAAAACATTTATATGTCGTTTATAAAAATAAAAATAAAAATACCAAATTTGATCTCTTCTCTAGGTTGTACCTGCCAATCAAAACTTGACGTTTTTTATTTCCGGTGACGTCACCACAAACAGGAAGTAGCCTCTTGAATACAACTTTTTTTTTTCTTTCAAAGAAGAATAATGATTTTATTTTGAAATACAAAAAAATTAAGTTGAAAAAAATAATAATTCGAAAATCAATGACTACACATGTCGAAAAACAATAACTACATCCAAAACACGGTTTAGATTGTATTCTAATCAACAAAAATTAAAATAACCGGTCAGCAAATAAAAAAAAACAATAAATATTGACTTCCGGTTCTCGTGTCAGAAATCCGTTTTTGGTCAGATTTCTGACACGAGAACCGGAAGTCAACATCTAAAGACTTTTTATTTTATTTTATTTTTTTAGTGAACCACAAACATACACTTATAATTCACACAAAAGTCAAGGCACTTAAAGAAAACAAACGCAAATACAGATAAAGTATTAAATACAAAAAATAATAATAATAAAAAATATGTAAAAATAATGTAATTTAGTCAATTAGAAAATGTAGGCCTTACTTTCATAAATCGACATTTATGTAGAATTTTTTTTTGCCTGGAGCATAATAATGTTGATAAAACATTTCTATGTTACAGTCGTTTATTTAAAAAAAAAAACCAAATTTGATGTCTTCTATAGGTTGTACCTGCCAATCAAAACTTGACGTTTTTCCATTTCCGGTGACGTCACCACAAACAGGAAGTAGCCTCTTGAATACAACCTTCTTTTTTTTTAAAGAAGAATAATGATTTTAAATGTGAGTGTGAATGTTGTCTGTCTATCTGTGTTGGCCCTGCGATGAGGTGGCGACTTGTCCAGGGTGTACCCCGCCTTCCGCCCGATTGTAGCTGAGATAGGCTCCAGCGCCCCCCGCGACCCCGAAGGGAATAAGCGGTAGAAAATGGATGGATGGATGGAATAATGATTTTATTTTGACATACAAAAAAATTAAGTTGAAAAACATAATAATTCGAAAAACAATGACTACACCTGTCGAAAAACAATAACTACATCCAAAACACGGTTTAATTTGTATTCTAATCAACAAAAATTAAAATAACCGGTCAGCAAATAAAAAAACAATAAATATTGACTTCCGGTTCTCGTGTCAGAAATCCGTTTTTGGTCAGATTTCTGACACGAGAACCGGAAGTCAATATCTAAAGACTTTTTATTTTATTTTATTTTTTTATTGAACCACAAACATACACTTATAATTCACACAAAAGTCAAGGCACTTAAAGAAAACAAACGCAAATACAGATAGAGTATTAAATACAAAAAATAATAATAATAAAAAATATGTAAATATAATGTAATTTAGCCAATTAGAAAATGTAGGCCTTACTTTCATAAATCGACATTTATGTAGAAATTTTTTTTGCCTGGAGCATAATAATGTTGATAAAACATTTCTATGTTACAGTCGTTTATTTTAAAAAAACAACCAAATTTGATGTCTTCTATAGGTTGTACCTGCCAATCAAAACTTGACGTTTTTTTTATTTCCGGTGACGTCACCACAAACAGGAAGTAGCCTCTTGAATACAACTTTTTTTTTTTTTAAAGAAGAATAATGATTTTATTTTGAAATACAAAAAAATTAAGTTGAAAAAAATAATAATTCGAAAAACAATGACTACACCTGTCGAAAAACAATAACTACATCCAAAACACGGTTTAATTTGTATACTAATCAACAAAAATTAAAATAACCGGTCAGCAAATAAAAAAACCAATAAATATTGACTTCCGGTTCTCGTGTGAGAAATCCGTTTTTGGTCAGATTTCTAACACGAGAACCGGAAGTCAATATCTAAAGACTTTTTATTTTATTTTAATTTTTTTTATTGAACCACAAACATACACTTATAATTCACACAAAAGTCAAGGCACTTAAAGAAAACAAACGCAAATACAGATAGAGTATTAAATACAAAAAAAAAAAATAATAAAAAATATGTAAAAATAATGTAATTTAGTCAATTAGAAAATGTAGGCCTTACTTTCATAAATCGACATTTATGTAGAACATTTTTTTGCCTGGAGCATAATAATGTTGATAAAACATTTCTATGTTACAGTCGTTTATTTAAAAAAAACAACCAAATTTGATGTCTTCTATAGGTTGTACCTGCCAATCAAAACTTGACGGTTTTTTTTATTTCCGGTGACGTCACCACAAACAGGAAGTAGCCTCTTGAATACAACTTTTTTTTTTTTAAAGAAGAATAATGATTTTATTTTGAAATACAAAAAAATTAAGTTGAAAAACATAATAATTCGAAAAACAATAACTACACCTGTCGAAAAACAATAACTACATCCAAAACACGGTTTAGATTGTATTCTAATCTAATCTTTAAAAAAAAAAAGAAATTTATTTAAAAAAAGAAGAATGATGATTTTATTTTGAAATACAAAAAAATTAAGTTGAAAAAAAAATTATTCGAAAAACAACAACTACACCCAAAACATGGTTTAATTTATATTCTATTCAACAAAAAATAAAATAACCGGTCAGCAAATACAAAAACAATAAATATTGACTTCCGGTTCCCCGTGTCAGAAATCCGTTTTTGGTCAGATTTCTGACACGAGAACCGGAAGTCAATATCTAAAGACTTTTTATTTTATTTTATTTTTTTATTGAACTACAAACATAAACTTATAATTCACACAAAAGTCAAGGCACTTAAAGAAAACAAACGCAAATACAGATAGAGTATTAAATACAAAAAATATGTAAAAATAATGTAAACCATTTAGCCATTTAGAAAATGTAGGCCTTACTTTCATAAATCGACATTTATGTAGAACATTTTTTTGCCTGGAGCATAATAATGTTGATAAAACATTTCTATGTTACAGTCGTTTATTAAAAAAAACAACCAAATTTGATGTCTTCTATAGGTTGTACCTGCCAATCAAAACTTGAGGTTTTTCCATTTCCAGTGACGTCACCACAAACAGGAAGTCGCCTCTTGAATACAATTTTTTTTTTTTTAAAGAAGAATAACGATTTTATTTTGAAATACAAAATAATTAAGTTGAAAAAAATAATAATTCTAAAAACAATGACTACACCTGTCGAAAAACAATAACTACATCCAAAACACGGTTTAATTTGTATTCTAATCAACAAAAATTAAAATAACCGGTCAGCAAATAAAAAAACAATAAATATTGACTTCCGGTTCTCGTGTCAGAAATCCGTTTTTGGTCAGATTTCTGACACGAGAACCGGAAGTCAATATCTAAAAACTTTTTATTTTATTTTATTGTTTTATTGAACCACAAACATACACTTATAATTCACACAAAAGTCAAGGCACTTAAAGAAAAAAAACGCAAATACAGATAGAGTATTAAATACAAAAAATAATAATAATAAAAAATATGTAAAAATAATGTCATTTAGCCAATTAGAAAATGTAGGCCTTACTTTCATAAATCGACATTTATGTAGAATTTTTTTTTGCCTGGAGCATAATAATGTTGATAAAACATTTCTATGTTACAGTCGTTTATTTTAAAAAAAACAACCAAATTTGATGTCTTCTATAGGTTGTACCTGCCAATCAAAACTTGAGGTTTTTCCATTTCCGGTGACGTCACCACAAACAGGAAGTAGCCTCTTGAATACAACTTTTTTTTTTAAAGAAGAATAATGATTTTAAATGTGAGTGTGAATGTTGTCTGTCTATCTGTGTTGGCCCTGCGATGAGGTGGCGACTTGTCCAGGGTGTACCCCGCCTTCCGCCCGATTGTAGCTGAGATAGGCTCCAGCGCCCCCCGCGACCCCGAAGGGAATAAGCGGTAGAAAATGGATGGATGGATGGAATAATGATTTTATTTTGAAATACAAAAAAAATTAAGTTGAAAAAAATAATAATTCGAAAAACAATGACTACACCTGTCGAAAAACAATAACTACATCCAAAACACGGTTTAATTTGTATTCTAATCAACAAAAATTAAAATAACCGGTCAGCAAATAAAAAAACAATAAATATTGACTTCCGGTTCTCGTGTCAGAAATCCGTTTTTGGTCAGATTTCTGACACGAGAACCGGAAGTCAACATCTAAAGACTTTTTATTTTATTTTATTTTTTTAAATGAACCACAAACATACACTTATAATTCACACAAAAGTCAAGACACTTAAAGAAAACAAACGCAAATACAGATAGAGTATTAAATACAAAAAATAATAATAATAAAAAATATGTAAAAAATAATGTCATTTAGTCAATTAGAAAATGTAGGCCTTACTTTCATAAATCGACATTTATGTAGAATTTTTTTTTGCCTGGAGCATAATAATGTTGATAAAACATTTCTATGTTACAGTTGTTTATTTAAAAAAAACAACCAAATTTGATGTCTTCTATAGGTTGTACCTGTCAATCAAAACTTGAGGTTTTTCCATTTCCGGTGACGTCACCACAAACAGGAAGTAGCCTCTTGAATACAACTTTTTTTTTTTAAAGAAGAATAATGATTTTATTTTGAAATACAAAAAAATTAAGTTGAAAAAAATAATAATTCGAAAAACAATAACTACACCTGTCGAAAAACAATAACTACATCCAAAACACGGTTTAGATTTTATTCTAATCTAATCTTTTTTTAAAAAAGAAATGTATTTAAAAAAAGAAGAATGATGATTTTATTTTGAAATACAACAAAAATTAAGTTGAAAAAAAAATTATTCGAAAAACAACAACTACATCCAAAACACGGTTTAATTTGTATTCTATTCAACAAAAATTAAAATAACCGGTCAGCAAATACAAAAACAATAAATATTGACTTCCGGTTCTCGTGTCAGAAATCCGTTTTTGGTCAGATTTCTGACACGAGAACCGGAAGTCAATATCTAAAGACTTTTTATTTTATTTTATTTTTTTATTGAACCACAAACATACACTTATAATTCACACAAAAGTCAAGGCACTTAAAGAAAAAAAACGCATATACAGAAAGAGTATTAAATACAAAAAATAATAATAATAAAAAATATGTAAAAAATAATGTCATTTAGCCAATTAGAAAATGTAGGCCATACTTTCATAAATCGACATTTATGTAGAATTTTTTTTTGCCTGGAGCATAATAATGTTGATAAAACATTTCTATGTTACAGTCGTTTATTAAAAAAAACAACCAAATTTGATGTCTTCTATAGGTTGTACCTGCCAATCAAAACTTGACGTTTTTTTATTTCCGGTGACGTCACCACAAACAGGAAGTAGCCTCTTGAATACAACTTTTTTTTTTTTAAAGAAGAATAATGATTTTAAATGTGAGTGTGAATGTTGTCTGTCTATCTGTGTTGGCCCTGCGATGAGGTGGCGACTTGTCCAGGGTGTACTCCGCCTTCCGCCCGATTGTAGCTGAGATAGGCTCCAGCGCCCCCCGCGACCCCGAAGGGAATAAGCGGTAGAAAATGGATGGATGGATGGAATAATGATTTTATTTTGAAATACAAAAAAATTAAGTTGAAAAACATAATAATTCGAAAAACAATGACTACACCTGTCGAAAAACAATAACTACATCCAAAACACGGTTTAATTTGTATTGTAATCAACAAAAATTAAAATAACCGGTCAGCAAATAAAAAAACAATAAATATTGACTTCCGGTTCTCGTGTCAGAAGTCCGTTTTTGGTCAGATTTCTAACACGAGAACCGGAAGTCAATATCTAAAGACTTTTTGTTTTATTTTATTTTTTTATTGAACCACAAACATACACTTATAATTCACACAAAAGTCAAGGCACTTAAAGAAAACAAACGCAAATACAGATAGAGTATTAAATACAAAAAAAAATAATAATAAAAATATGTAAAAATAATGTAATTTAGTCAATTAGAAAATGTAGGCCTTACTTTCATAAATCGACATTTATGTAGAATTTTTTTTTGCCTGGAACATAATAATGTTGATAAAACATTTCTATGTTACAGTCGTTTATATAAAAAAAAACAACCAAATTTGATGTCTTCTATAGGTTGTACCTGCCAATCAAAACGTGAGGTTTTTCCATTTCCGGTGACGTCACCAAAAACAGGAAGTAGCCTCTTGAATACAACTTTATTGGCCAACACGCCTCCTCGGGCTTGACAAGATGGCGGCTGACGCCTGAAGTTCGTTTGTTTCAAAACATTTGACGCGCAAATGTCTTTTTTTTTGTCGAATGTATGGTTTACTCCAAGACGGTTGAACTAGTTCGTTTAGCAGTGTAACTGCCTTCTCAAAAGGTAATGAGCGCCATTCGTAATTGATGTAAGTGTGCTGGTAGTATTTGAGGAGAGAGCTGGTACGTGAACGCCTCATGACGCGTTTGGGTCCTATCTAGTGTGTGAGCAGCCGGTTTGGGGAAAAAATGCTTCTGCGGTCTCTTTGCGCTAAACTGAGCGCTCAGCAGTTAATGGGCAGGAGATCAGTCGCTGCTTGTTTCTCTCATTCCAGTCAAGCCTGTAAATATGAATTTAAAGCCAGGACTCACTCGAACTCCGACCATCACCGGCAGACCCCAAACGCACCTCAGGGTTCTCCAATGTGTGCACATTACAGGCAGACCCTAAACGCACCTCAGGGTTCTCCAAAGTGTGCAGTTTCTTCTGTTTTAGTTGGATTCCCAAGTCCAGGCAGGAACATTTTAACAGATTTAAAATGCAGAAGTGAACAGAAGCGTTTTTATTCGTCAGATCTCCTTAAGCCTGTCTTGAAACCCAGTTTGAAGCGAGAGAAACGAGTTCCTAAAGGACCGAGGACAAAACAACCGTCCAGAGCCAATAAGCCGTCTCGGAATGAAGACTCGGTGAGGCGGCCCGGGTCCTTTTTTTTTTTTTTTTTTCCAATGTTGACATGTTCTTCATGACGTGTTGTCTTCACAGGTCATGATGCGCTGCATCGCCTTCGCCACGGCCGATCAGTACAACCTGCCCTCGCTCAGCCTCGACCTGGCGGAGCACGGCTTTCAGCACGTGGACTTTCCTCGTGGTAAGACCACATCAATCAGGGGTGTCTCGCCGCAGTTAATTTTTTAACCTCCTGCGGCACATTCTAAAAATACTATTAAAAAAAACAAAAAGTGGAATAAAAGAGCAAAAACAAGTTTTAAAGAGCGAAAAATTTGCAATATTGACTTTAAAGGTGCCATATGTAGGAATGTGGCCAGAAATGGTACTGCAATCACGGTCAAAATTCTGTAGTCCCACTCTCCCTGACTGAGGTTGCCAGATATCAAAATCAGAAATACT